>NC_135859.1:22742837-22812837 GCF_031162955.1 Sander vitreus
TCTTGCGGAGAGTCAACGCTAGATGAGAGGATTTACACCACTTTCATATCTGCCTGATAAATATGAAGCTTTAGCAAGCAGCCGGTCGGCTTAGCTTAGACTGGAAACAAGCAAACGGCTAACGTTAGCTTGGCTCTGACCAACGGTAGAAAAATCTTCTAAAACTTGTTATATATTGATTGTTTAATCGGGACAAAAAAACTCTGTATTTGTACGACTTAAACAAACAAGATACAACAAGCTTAGTCTTTGAGCTAAGATGGTTAGCTTAGCTCAAAGACGGTCTCCAGTCTTGGAGCTAAGCTAACCATCTGCTGGCTGTAGCCGTACATTCAAGAGACTAACATGAGAGGTATCGATCATCTCATCGTTTCTGCCAGAGAATGCATTTGCATAGTTAGTGCCTTACGAGACGTGTTATAAAATTTGTTTCCTGTGCTCGTTTAAAGTCAGGCTGGAAAAGTGCGTCAGCCAAACAACTAAAAAAAAATTTAAATGTGAAAATGATAATAGTAATATGAAACATCCTGCGATGAAGTGTGGATTGATCATGAACAAACGCCTGGTCCACTGCTTGTCCAACCAAGCTGGCTAATCGGTGTTTAAAAATGTATATGGAGCACCAGAATGCGCCGGGAATTCTTGTGACTGTATATGTGCTTTGTATGCTGTCCACTGGCCTTACTGCATTGTGCGAAGTGGTCTTGTGAGGACGTTCAAACCCCTGAAAGGATCACTTACCGCCCCTGTACGATAGCACTTCATACACAGTCTACCTGAACACTGCTTCCACTACCATGACTGATTTACTAATATAAACTAATAGATATGGTAATACTGTATAAGAAGAACAATGCTGCAGCATTAGACTCTTCACAGTCTGAGACTCAGTCCCTCTTGCTCCTTCAGCTTCACCTTCCGTGCAAAAAAGGCTCTCCATGTGCTGTTCAGTCCTCCTGAGGTGGAACTGTTTTGGAGAATCTGCAGCTGGGTTTTTGTCTCCTGTTCAGTTTATTCTGATTAACTGTGCCCTCGGTTGTTACCCTGTGCCCATTTAAACTTCTACTACAGTTTAAAACACTTGTAGAGGCTCCTGCGATTGGTCGGCTTGGGTTCATGTACCACACAAAGAGACAGATGTGATCGTCTCACTCTTTGGCCCCTGGATCAGACGACTCACTGGATCTCACCATGTGAGAGTCTGTAAATCCTATGATTGTCCCACCTTGTTTTGTCATGAAAGCCATTCTTCATTTACACTGGTTAATACTGGTACACTGGTAATACTTGACATCATTGTTCTGTCACGGCATGACACCCACTGTTCCAGGTCCATTAAGGTATTTCCACAGCAGTAGTGCTGGCAACTTCACATTACTCAGTTAAATCGCTTTAACGCCTTATTTGTCTATACGATGAACTTGACATCGTTCTTGAGGTTGCCATGGTTGTTGTTGACGACACTGAAGCGGTTGGGGAGGCACCTCATCTTCATGGTTCCGTCGGCGCCGCAGGAGAAGATGTGATTGGACGGTCCCACCTCGATCTGCATGACACCCGTGCCGAGGTTCCTGAACATGGACTGGCGAGCGTGTTCATTGGGAAAGGTGTAGAGCAGACACTGTGTGGCCAGGCTCCAGATCTGGGGAGTGCAGGGAAGAAGGGGAGTTTATGAACTGAAGAGACAGCATAGAGGTTCTTTTAAACAATGCAGCGTATTAAAGATTACGTCTGTATTTTTGTCAACAAATACCAAGAAAAGACCAAAACCAACAATGAATCCTACTAACAAGTATTGTATGCAAAGCCTGGTATAGCTCATTCCTCTATGATTCCAATGGATGTGGGCACTGTAGTTTATTTGAAGTTCTACCATGCCCACTGAAAATGATTGATTAGGATTGGCTGGAAGGTGTGGATTAACGTTTAGTTACCGGACAGTATGATCAGACACCTATTACGCAGGTGTTTGCACTTATAAATGAATGCCCAAGTTGTTAATAGTTGGTTAAAGCAGCAACAGTGAGGCAGCGAGCCAAAGAGCTTTGCACTAGGGTTATTTGTGTAACCAATAAAATAAGTAAAGACAGGAGGAGGAAAGAGAGGACATCAGGAATTCATGTTAGCTGTGGTGAAGCTTGTAGCCTGCAGGTCTCAGGGACAGCTGCAGTGAAAGGAGAGGACCGCCGGAAAGATAAATGTCAACAAAACTGAACAGAAAGAAGAGAGATGAGACGACAGAGCAGCGCTATGTAATGTTATGTCATTTAAACATAACAGTTTGAATTACACATCAGGATGAAGCGGTGTTCTCTATTCTTAAAAGTTAAGCATGTTCAAGACTAATGTTAAAGAAACACTTCTAATGAACCCCTTCCTGTTTAGCTTGATGTTGCCTAGCAAACAGTCTACATTCTGAGTCTCAGGAAGTAGTGTTATCTGATGATGCTAAAAACTGAAAAAAAGGATTAAAAGTTTGTCACATAAGTAAATTAACATTTTATTTTTTGATTTGATTACATGTGGCTTTTTGTTGGTAAGTGGCCATTGTGTAAGCGGGATAATTCCTTTATGTTCGATTCACGATTGTTATGGATTTTATGACCAGGTGGAACGTACATCTTGTCGGTAGTATCTTGATATTTGATCCCATACAGTCATAAAGTATACACAAACTCTCTGGTACCACCGTGGAAAATAGTCCCAAACAAATACACCATTTACTCCTGTTTAGCCTTTAAAAAAATGAAACTATACATTAGTGACCTGTTTTCAAAGATTTACATCTTAGCTCTGAGCAACTTGCATTGTTTGATTTGTATTCCCAGCCTGGGAGCTTTATTATTTGATAAGGTGTTTCATAGACTATACCAATTAGTTAATCTTCCACTTCCATGGACTCTCATCAAACACTTTAAAAGCTTATAAAATTGCAGCTCACACATGTAAAATTTTCAATCAGCCAATATACAATTAATGGCTTGAGATAAGTAACATCACACGCAGCTTTGGAGGTTTTAGTGAGCAATTATCCAGAATGAAAGCCATTTAAATTTCAAGCAGATATGCATCACACCATCTGTGTGACGCAGTGGCTTCATCCTTGGAGTGACAGCTGCTCAGCTCAAAAAGATGAAAAACCTGCCGTCTCTGGAAATATATTAGCTGAAGACGCTTTCCTTTGCCTTTTCCCATGTCACCTCGCTTTGGCCTCTAGACACTTTGCTCTCCATCATTCACTCCATTTTCCTGAGCAGGTGGTTAATCATAAGGGTGACATTGGTTTCGAATGACTTTGACAGGGCCCCCTGTCTCCATGGATACATGCAACAGTCTTCTGATGATGTGGAGGAGAGGTTGACACATTCACACCTGGGGGCCAAGCGCCCTGCAGGACGGTTCTGTCAGGTACAGGTTAACTTTCATAATCCACATTTTTAGAATCACTGTTTCCAGTGAAGATCTCATGTGAACTTTGTGAAAAAAAAGTCTGGCTTCAAATTCGAGTCTCTAACAGAGAAAAGTGTCTGGCTTCTACCTGCACCTGAGCTTGAAAGCCATCAACACATGGCAATAAATATTCTTATATTTAAAAAAAAATAAAAAATAAAAAAATGAATCAAACTGCCTGACACCCCCCCCCACCTCCATGGAATACTCCCCCCAAAGAATGTCATATTTATTCAATAGAAATGTTTTTAATTGCATCAATTAACCAGTCAAAATACCTTGATGTTGCCCTCAGCTGATCCACTGATAAAGCAGTCCTCAGTCGGATCGACAGCCAGCGCTTTGACCGGCGAGTCGTGGGCCTGGAAGCTCTGACGCTGGTGCTTGTGGGCGAGCTCCAGGACACTAATCCAGCCCTTCCTCCCACCGGTGATAAGCAGCTGCTGCCTGGAGGCCATCAAGAGCACCGTAGCTCCGGATTCGTGGCAGCAGAAAGCTGAGGAGAGAAAGAAAGGGGAAGGATGGGATATCGAGGAGAATAAGTTGGATGAATCGGAGGGAATGGGATAGAATTGAGAGAAGCATTAGGGATGGAAATAAAAACAGGAGGACAGAGAGGGAAAAAATATGGTGATGTATAACACATATAGCATGTAACATATATGGCTTCAGTCTACAATTATTTTCACTATTAAATAATGTTCTCAAATGATCAGTTAATCATGCACAGATCTTGCCGGGGTCGTCATCTCTCTTCACTCATTTCCCGTCTGCTCTAAACTACAGACGATCTAATAAAAGGCAAAAATGCCACAACAATTTGTATTACAAAAGTAGTTGTCTCTTTCTTCATCTGCTATTTTGTACATAAACATGTTACATTAGGACTATTATGCTTATTTTAATGATCATTTAATCTGCCATGTATTTACTTGATTAATTGATTAACTGTTTGGTCAATAAAATGTCCGAAATAGCAAATAAAATGCCCATCAGTCCATGCAGACGTCTTTAAATTGTTTGTTTTGTTCCACCAACAGTCCAAAACCCCAAAACACAGTTTAATATTATGGAATACTTAAATAATAAAAGCACATTTTCACATTTAAGAGGCTGGAAAGAGAGATTTTGGGGTATTTTTGCTTGGAAAAAATGATTATCAAAATGTTTGCAGATTGCCCAGCTGATTCCTAAAAGAGGCCGTTGTGCTGCATCTTACCATGTACAAGGCTGTTCGCAGGAGTCACCAGAGTGTCCCATAGACACACATTCCTGTGGAATCAAAGAATGACCAAATGACTATCCATTCCCACATTTCACTGTTGGACACAGAACAGTGGAGCTAAATGGAAAATATTCAGCATTTAATTAGCAGTTAGAATTAAATTGGGAGGTCAATTTTTCAAGACGACTGGAGACAAAAATTCTCCATCCAACTCTCATACCTGTTGTCTGTTGAAAGACCTGCAGTGGCAATGAGGGAGGAGGAGCCCACAAAGACAAAGTCGTTAGCTGTCTTGTTGTGGCACTGCAACGTCTGGCAGAGAGAAACAAAGAAGACGGTTAGTAATAGTGACAGTAATATAGAAGCAGGAGAAGAAAAAACAAAAATGAGAATGACAGGAAGAAAGCAGGAGGACACTAAGAACGTCTAGACAGACACAACTAAAAACAAACATGTCAGAAAAATAAAAGGTAGCACATTGATCAGCTCAGTGAGTTTCTTACGAGGTATGGTTTAGGTGCATTCCCACTTGTGTTGGTCTGCCAGAGACTCAAACCTCCATCAGCATCGACGATACCGAACTACACAAAACAATCAGAGAGAGCAGATATTAGACTTTGCTGAAGTCTGGTTTCCTGCTGTGTTTGCCCACCCATTGAGAACCTTCTCTCCCTCCTGGTGTTTCAGATTGTTCTCAAATTATCTTCCAAAACACGTCAACAGCCTCATAAGTTCAAGCACCACTTACATAACTAAAATCAAGTGCTCTGCTTGTCCTCTCTTTCCAATTTTTTTTCAAAGCATATTTCACTCTTTTGGCCAGAACGGGCAGATAAGATGGTACTGGCACAGAAGAGGCACCATCTGAGAAAGTTATTAGCTTGAGGCGAGAGCCTGAGTTCAGAGCAGTTGAATCACTCAGCTGGAGAACAAAATGTGCTTGAGCCAAACTCCCCAGTGTGGTTCATGCCTGAATGGTAAAGTGTGAAAATGTAGCTGAATCTGACAGGCTCACATCATAATGGATCGTGGTAGTTAGCTACTCAAACTGTTTAATTTTACAGTTGATATTACGAGTGGGTGTTTGTAACCTTGTTTCCCTGGTGGTTGAATCGTATTCTGGTGACTCTGGAGTTGCCTGGACTTCTGAAGCAGATGATCTGCTGGGAGTGACCCCACTCAAACATCCTAACGCTACCATCCTGAGCTCCTGTCAGGTCTGAAAAACAGAAAAAAAAGTGCCATCAGCTCCTTTTCTTGCATCTCCATGAGCATTCTGGTCAACATGAGGTTTGGGCATTTCTTTGCTACCAAAATCTTCTACTTTATAACTGATGGAGTAAACTGTTTATAACACCTCACAGTGAATACCCACCTGCAGTGGAAAATACAAGTAGGGCTCACTCAGCCTTTTCTAAATCAACTGGGACCAGAAAACTTTGCCACTTGCTAAATATCTACATATGAGGAACTTTTGGGGTAATGTAATCATCCCCCTTTTTTCACACGAGAAATATGATATCTTTATGGCACATTTAAGAAGCGGATACTCTTCTATTCTACTGACAGACACATCAAGAGTTGTACTTACAGTAAGGCAGTGTGGGATGGGAGGTCATTCTTCTCACATTGTTGATATTTCTCTTGATCATCTGGGAGAAGAAAAGTGACGAGGAGGAGAAGAAGATAATTAGCAGAAAACAATGCAGAACTTTATTATGGTAAATTCTTTACATCAGGGCACTATGTGACAGTAAACAGTTAAACAATATTAACACTATTCTAAAGCCTTTTTCACACATATACATTCATTGCTGTCTTTTTTCTATCTGTTAATGGCTTGCTACTAATAGATTGCCATTCACCTTTATGTGAATGTGAAAAGCGCCATAACATTTACGTAACGAGGTGCAAGTCTGAAAGGGACTCATCTATAGTTAAAATCCACTTAAAGGTCAGAAAAAAATGTAACTCTTAATCATTATGCCAAAGTACATATTTGATGCTGCATTTAAGTTACAGCATACACTGCTGGTTGCTCTATCAGCATATAGAATAAATTGTCTTAATATATTGTAGCTCAATTACTATTTCCTGTCCTGTATTATGACTGGTGGCCCAGAGAAGCAGACATTAACAGCAATGTCTGGCAAAGATTTTATTTAAATGTATTCTGCTCCAACCTTGAGCACACTGCCTGACTGGTTAGTAAAATAATTACGATGCAAATTGGCTCTTACTGTCCATGACTCACAACTGAACTGATTCAAAGACACCGCTACCACCAGAATAAAGTCTATCTCCCGCCGCACTGCTAACACCAACATAATCTGTTCAGTAAAACAGCTTTTACAGACTTTTCCATTAAAAAAACATAAAACGTATAAAGGTTTGGGCTCTAGCAGTCAGCGACATCTTTGTTCCTTTGTAAGTCAATGAGGGAAGCTAACGTTAGCAGCCACTGCTGCTTTTGGCAAACTGAGCCTGAACCAAGATACATTATTAATTAAAGTCATTTAAACTGCTTTGAGGATTTTGCCTTGAGAACCATGAAGGGCAGATCCAGAGCAACAGACAACATCAATTAACTCCAGAGAAGCAGTGAAGAGTATGTTAAACCCGTGGCAATCACTGTATACTGTATATACTGCTGGTCCTTTGAGGTTTAGTGGAACGACAAACTGTGTTGACTTGATATTACAGCTGACTATGATTGACCAAAGCGTATTATCAGTGTTTAGATTCATTTCCAAACTTCAAGACAACAATTTACCACTTAGGTAATCCAGTGAACAGTGATCCTGCTTCAGTTTTTGACTGTTATTTTATCATCTCAACAAACATTTGAGACTTGGCTGCTGAACAGCAATCTTTTTTTTAATGCAAGAAACTTCAAAAATCTAAAAAAACAAAGTATAAAACTATAATAAAAATTAAAACAGCAATAACGGTGACATGTTCACTGTGATAGATTAACTATCCCATGCAAATTTTAAGACTTACTGTACTGTACACAGATTAAGGTAGGAAACCAAAACATTAGGGCTGCAAGTAACAGCTATCTTTATGTAAATGGCTGTCAGCTATGTGTATGAAGTATAAACAATTTGCAGTTAATGGCCGAAAAAAAAGTCAAACAGCTCGCATGGCCCTTTAAACTAAGACAGATCAGAAACAATAAAGCCGTTAAAGAGGTGTGGGGCAGACGAATGGCTCGGGTAATATAATCACATACAACTTCAGGTTTAGATCTCACCACAGCTGCACCCCGGCCTGTCTGCACTCCTCCCAGCCATGGCATGTTGATGGGTGTGCCGGGGCTACTGTGAGTGTATGGTGTGGTGCCGTGGAGGGCGGTAAAGTCATCACGTGCATGAACCACCAGGAAGTCATCACTACAAGCACTACAGAGACAGAATGATAATTAGGTATGTTATGTATTTACATGACAGTAACAGTTAAATCTTCAAGGGAATACTCCAAAAGTTTGGGAAAATACCATAGTTAAAAAAGATTCATATCAATGTCATCTCTGTGTGATCAGTTCAGAGAAAGTTTTTTTGTTAGTACTGTGTGCATTTATAGAGACACTACAACAGATATGCAGGACAATGATAACAACGCATACTGACAAAAAGCGACCCTGCTCTGAATTGTAATAATATCTCATAAAGGAGCGGCCATTCACAAATACATATAGACTATGCTGCACATCCAAACATAGACACACAATGCAGATGCATATACACTGCCTACACAATCATTACTGAACCAATCACATTGTCCCACGCCCACACTCAATTGAGCTCTTTTGGTATGAAGGTGAAAAGTGAGTTGATGTTACTCTGGATGAACTCTTACAGCCATTGGCCTAAACAAGAACATAATGCGCGTGTGTGCGCACACACACACACACACACACACACACACACACACACACACACACTTGTAGTGTTTGACTTGACATGTATGTGTGCATTACCCTCTTGCTTGGTTACCAGTAGTCATGTCCCTTCCCCCTTATTATTTTACTACAATAAGACTAAACACACACACACACACCTCCCCCTGCCAACTAATGTATGTGATCATTATCTCCAATATGAAAGACATTTGGCATACATACACACACAGTTCTCCTACCCTTTGGCTTCGGCGTCATCATCATCGATCCATGTCAAGATCTGTGTGGCCAAGATGGATGACACATCCAACTCCTGAATGTCATGGGTGGAGGCCATGACTAAACAATTACGATTTGCCTGGGAGACAGACAGAGACAGGAAGTGGGGAAATGGAGAGGCAGGTGACAGAGAGGATGAGTGTGAGGAAAATAGGGTGAGGCTTAATGTGTGTCCAAAATTGGACAAGAATGTCCACAAGAGTGAGATCAAGACTTTTTCCAACTCTATTCTGCCTGAGGTCCCAAAACCATTCAACTTTTTGCTTCTAATGATGACCTGAGGTGCACCTTCCTTTAATCGCCAGCACCACTGCTTCCCTTTAAATAAAAAAAAGCTACACTCAAGAGTATCACAGTGTGAACCTCTTCCTAACAAAGAAAACACGGGCTCAACTAAATCAAAGGGGCTAGGATATGGTGTAAGAGTTGTGCCACTGGCCAAAATAATTTAATATTCATTTTGAATTTAAATTGTGTGCTCTGAATCGGTTGGTCAAAGTGAAGCTAATGACATGAGTTCATTAAAATTCTGTTTCTCACCACAGTTTAAAACTTGAAATTCAGACTACTACACATTTTATTTGGCTAGTGGTACATCTGTTTAACCATACTAGAAAGCATTGTTACCATGCACTGCTGGGCTAAAACTACTTAAGGCAGTATTACCCGATTTGTTTTTCTTGCTACTAGGGGAAACACAACCCTGACATATTATCACCTTATGAAATTAAAATGGAAAACGCTGTCAATTTACACATCAAGCAGCACAGAGCTACAATAACATTTATTTCATTTTCAGGCTTGTGTTTAGTCCAATATTCACTCTGATTTTAGCTAAGTTGTTGGTCTCTACAGACTCCTGAGGGAATTATCTGGCTCTTTAGCTGCTAAATGCTCCACTATGTACAAAAGCTAGTCTTTAACTTTGTCCGTCAGCCGTTCGGTGCAGGGCAGATAGTGTACAGCAGGTTTATATGAGATGTTTCACTAAAAACAGCTCCAGCTGGAAAAGAGGTTGATGAGCGTGGTTAACTTGAACCAAAACAGTAAAGCGATCCGAAAAACCAAAACAATGAACTGAAAGACGCTAAATTGTTCCTTAGAGCTTTTCTCTGTGGGTTTGTCACAACAAGCAACCCCTTCTATAATTGATAGACCTTTGACCCACTGTAAGTATAAAAATATTGATTAGAGCAGCTTTGAAAAGTTTTAAAAGAAAATCTCTGAAGTTGAGTTTTCTAGCTACATGTGTGCTTCACAATAAATGGTTAATTAATCAACTCCCACAGAAGGTTAAATGACACTTTCCGTAGATTAAACGGTTTATTTTTGCTGCTCAGTTTTTCTTGTTTGCAGTTTTTAAACAGATAAAAGTAAGATTGGAATGTTTTTTGGAAAATAAAGAAACCTATGTGATATGTCTATGCATTTAATTTCTCAGTAACAGAGGGAAAACTAAAATAACTTCAATACATAGATTAGCTCATTGGCTTCCATAGTACTTATTAATTATTACATTACCAAACAAATTAAATCCTATACATTATACTGGAGGTGGACATTTGGAGGTTTAAATAAAAAGAGCAGCATTGGCCAGATAAATTGACAAACCAATGAAGTCCTTGGTTGGAAACACACTATGCTTTTTTTTTCCAGATGATTTTGTGTTGTTCGGTGACATCTGTGTAAAAGAGTTGTACCTTGTTGATGGCAAAGGCTGTGATGATGTCGGATTCCTTGTGGATGATGCGTGCCTTTCCTCCGGGGGAGCCCAGATCCGTCTCAGTCTGCACAGAAGAACGAACACACAAATCACCACCATGGAGATTCAATCATTATAGTTGAAACGTTGGAAAAACATTTTCTGCAGACAAATAACAGCCAATACTTCAGACCCAGTACATTTCCTTACGTGCTACAGAACCAATGTCAAATTATTTGCTGTAGAAGATAACAGAGCTGATGCCATAAGAGAGCCATGGCACACTCTTTGTTTTTATACTGTGTAATATGTGCACTCTATGTTTATGTGTTTGTTTGTCTTGCCTTTAGAGGTTAGGAGAGGGCATGTTAGATGCATCAGGCCACCCTGTTAACCACATAACTGGGTTAGTGCCATTAGATAGCATGAGCACAACAACCCTAGAGCAATGAGACCAAGCATGTACCATAGAGGTCCTACATGTAGCAGAGTAGGCTACACTGTAGCTATGCATATTGTATAGAGATGTAACATTGTTATGTTACTCAAAATGAGAGGCATCCCTTGAGCATGAGATTGAATTAAAGTCTTTACTGCATTTATTCGAGGGGAAAAGACCATGTCTTTTTCTGTCAGATGGAATAAAGTAAAACTTGACTTGCAAAAATCTAAAAATGGTGGTTTGCCATTTTCGCCGAGCACATAATGCCTGTGGGGGCGCAGATTCATTGCGACAGTGTTGGGCCCATTAATCAGAAGCTATTCAGCTCCATACTGTGGCTTATCCTTAGAGACACTAGGTTAATTAACAGAGCCAAATGAAGTAGCTACAGTAAAATGTGGCGGCTTTCACAGTGAGAGCCAGAAGATTAGAAACCTCTATGAAGCATCAGTGTACAGTGCAATTTGAGATTTATTGTTCACATTCACATAGATGAGCTAAATGCAAGAATAATATCAACACTGACGGGGACATTCAGAGTTCATGGTCCAGAAAATATGCGTACTGTAATTCTGTCAAGATCACGTGTTTCTTAGATTTTATGTGACAGGCCACATTTACTATTCTGCTGTTGGAGGCACATAGAAGGCACAAGATGTGCATGTTCTCATATCTTATCAACTGTAGCGATTGTACCGCCCACACTACAGTATGGTGATGTGAAGTATGAACACAGAGTACAATATTGTATACTCATGGGTCTTGATGAATCAGAAGTACTGTTGTTATTAATAAAAACATCACACATTTTTGTTTAGAGTTACCAGAGAGCAGGGATGAATGATTAATCATATAAGAATTTCAATTACAGGTTTAGCTTCCACAATACACCACACTTAATTTTGGTGTGATATTGACACCACCTTCAGAGTGATGCTCTGGTTTGTCACATGCTATAAAGCATGCTGGTAAACTTTGTTTCCAATCGTACCGTTTTAAATTTTTCTTTCATCAATTGAGACCACATGAATTTGAAAGTATGTTCTGCATTTTGTCTGCATGTCACAATAATGCAGCCGTACGTGAGAGATTAAAGTTATATAATGCTATACTACAAAAACAAGCAAATGGCATGGTTTTCTTTATAAAATATTCAATTTGCAGGATTATAAATGTTTGTCCCACCTCTAGGGTATTGTTTGATTTTTTTCAAATATCAGTGCCAAAACCTTACTTACTGAATATAAACACACACTTCTAAAAACAATACGTGATCGAAGATTAAGTTAACAAGTGTAAGGATCTAATCAAATCACGTGGTGCCAATTTAGATTTTTGACAGTTTTCAGTAATTGGTCCTACAGACACAATATGTTGGTACTGAGATTTGGTGCCCATCCCACCCCAATACCATAAGTCACTTTGAAGCAGCAGTACCTGATAGTTTCCTGTCTCCTCCATTCCTGAACATTTCATATTGTCAGTCTGGTCCTCACCCGACTTTAATGATTGGGGAAGCAGCACAGGGTAGTCACACACACGCACAAAACACATACAACAGACAACAACAACCAGTGATGAACCATGCAGTCAAACTGAATTATTGTGCTGCTAATCAAACAAGGTGCAATAATTATAATAAAGCATTAACATGCAACTTGAGGTAGTAATAATACATGAGGTTGGCATGCAGAACAAAAAAAGCACAAATGCGCCAATAGGGATGTAAAAGCAATAATGATGCTGTTTGCCTGCGGGTAAATAAAGAGACGTGGATTTTTATCATATTTCAGTGGCTATGCTAGCTGTGCAACATGAAGGGAGTTCATGCAGTGGGTTGGTAGTGTGTAAACATGGTGTACCTCATTTGTGTCCCGTTTCTTGGTAAAGATGTTTCTAATGAAAGTCTCCTGAACTTCTTCCCGCTTGACTAAAAACTGCCACAGACGCTTCTCTGGCAGTGCTGAATGGTGGCTAGTCCTGAAAATAACACACCACCTCTTGCATATTAACACTAATACTCATTAAAACAGTTGCATTAGTTCACTGGTGCGCAACAACAAAATGTTTTAGAAGACATAATTTCTGATTTGTGCCAATAGTGCTGATCTGAAAACTCATCAAAAAACACATCAAATATACAGTAAAGTCCTCCAAGAACAGTAAATCCCTGCAGGGCCTACTGTACGGGCCATGTGGAAATCAATAGGGGCACATCAGTTGAGGGACAAAACTTTGAATCTATGGAGAGGTACAATTTCTAAATACATTTTAGTGGTATGCATGTGTTGTACAGATATATCAGGTGCTGCAGGCTAAACTGCAATCATGAACAGCATCATTAATTCATGAGGTTTAAAAGCTGAAGGCGACATCATAAAGGATAAAGTCAATTGCTTTGTCTACACAAAAACATGACCCTTTCTAAGGCTCTGAGTGAATACGCACACGATACATAAAAAAATCTTCAAAAACATAAAAAAACACTAAGGCTGGCAAATTTCAAATCCAATCTAAATAAAAGAAATTAATTTAATTTAAATCTTCTCATAATTTTTATTTTTCCTTGTTTTACTGATCCCCAGCTCATGGTGGTACCTGAACGGGGTGTTGGATGGTTCAAACAGAGCCTTGTGTCTGAGCAGGGCGGGGCCCGGTGTGGCTGTTTCATCCTGGAGGGAGTTGAAGATGTACTTGGAAGGGGGGCCCCCGAAGATCTCCAGCCTTTTCTGCAGCAGCTGCTCCCAACGCTGCAGTGTCTTCAGCACAGCGTGACACAGAGGAGAGCCCACAGGCAGATCTGTGTTAAGTAGAAGCAAGAAGGCAATAAGATTAGCAAAGACAGGCACTGAGAAATGGGGCGGCCTTTATATACATCCTGGACATTCGTACAGAACAGTGTGTGTGGTGTATTTTAGTGATTACCTAATAGATCATATCCTGCCATTGGGTAAAAGGACTTGAGGTTGACCAACACCAGCTGAACCATTGCCAGACGCATCAAACACCAACTGAGGGGAAAAAAGGCCATTACAAATCAGATTACAATTTTGAACATAAATACTCTAAATGGGTCCAAAGACTGAATGCCGAAAATTTAGAAGTAGTACGACTGAATAAAAAGTAAATGGAAAGACACAAACAGTTGTAAACACATGCAGGTCTCAGGGCAGCTTGAATTGAGGTGAAGATGAGTCACTCTTAGCAGTAATATCCACTCAGTGCTGTGTCATTACCTGTATGAATTGTGGTTTGAATGCTCTCTTTGCGGAGAGCTGGGGTCAAACACATCTTCATATTGATCATCATCTTCCTCTTCATCTTGACTGCCCTGGCTCTCCTCTGAGTCATATTCAATTGTGTTTTCTGATGGTGGCAGCGAAGGCTAAAATACACAAGAACACAACAACAATGAATAAGACAGAGGCCCACACTGTTTTAGCTAAACAAAAACACCTGAAGAAAAAAAGAAATATACTTTTGTTGTTGCTTTCATTCACTACCAATTAGCTTTAGTATATGTTGAATATTATAGCAGGTTCACGTAATTAGATGATCATACAGTTCCAGTTTATGTCCACTTTATTTACTATAACCATATGGTCAAATATATTAATGCTGTTATACTTTAACCCTGCATATGAAACATGATCCCAATGAAAGTCATCAGTCCAGATCGACTCAGAAAAGAAATAAAAGGATTGGATATGAAAGGTTCATGTTTTACTAGATTTGTTTTGGGGTCGTCGATTGATATTCTGGATTACCTTGGTGATAAAGTAATCCCAAACGCTGAGCTCTGGAGGGACAAATCGTTCTTTAAAGATGGAGATAGCTTCATGTTCTACTACAGGGTCATGCTTGGGACTGGATGGGCACCCCCGCTCTACTCCAGACTCATCCTTGGATCCACTGCGTGATGACAGAAGCCTGAATCGCCTTGGCTTCCTTTCTGAACCACTCGGTGAGGCTGGGGTGTCGAGAGAAAGTGTTTGTTAAATTGCTGCATCTATGATTTCAGCTGCCATCACACCCATATCAGCTTAAAATATTGAAATAGCTTCTTAAAATTAAAACAATAGTTAAAATGCCGACATTTTGACAAATAAACAGGTGTTACAGTTGCATTACATCAGTTGTCCTCTGCCAACCATGAGAGAGTACCACAGACAGGATGTGAGAAAAACAGCTCCCACACTAATAGGTTGATGGATTTCACTATGACCTACAGACGGGAATCCAATTAATCTAGAAGCACTGATTTGATTTAACTACTGGGTCACCTCCAAAAGAAAACCCCCACAGAGAGACAGCTACTCAGGCTGACCCTGACCCTGTCAGAAAGAAAAATAGATCGGCCAAACTAATCCATAATTACCTAGTGGGGGTGTTCTTGTTGGGCTGTTTGGTTTCTCTATGACAGGGGTCCGGGCACCTCCTCCGAACACGGTCACCCAAAGCTTGCTGTTGAGGGGGTGGGCTACAATGCGGAACAGCTCGTTGCTAGAGTGAGTGGCCATGCCGTGAACAAACAGACTGAGGAAGACAGCAGTCAGGATCTCACAGAGCAGCACAGATAAGCCTGGCTGGCTCTCCTCGCCTGCTGAGCTCAACAGGCGAATCAGAGAGGCTATACCTGGAGAGAGGGACGAGAGGGAAGGACAGCAGGGAAAGAGAAAGAACAAAAGAGAGACAGACAACAGCATTTGACGAACCATTTTAATATGTAAATTGAGCTTACTAAATTAAGTATCTAATTTACAAAAATGCACACAAAACACACCGAGAAAAACATTTGTCAACTAATTGATGAATGCATTAAAAGGTTTAATTAAAAGGAAACGGTTGAAAAGATGGATAAACATCCAATCCCACTTAGTTTCAGGTACCGGACAAGAAACGGCAAACAAAGGCAAAGGAGAGCTTGTAAAAGATGAATTTTAAAACCAAAGAATTTTACTCTCCTATACTTAGATCACTCGTATAATTGAGAGATAATGATAAAGGAATGATGCAACTGTGAAAATGCTGACAATATTCGTGTTTTCATATTGCGAAGACAGGCCTTGAAAAGATCAAAACCAACAATGAATTGATCCGACTAACAAGTAATGTCTATGTAGTCAAACCCTGATGTATGGTCTCTATGCCAAAGACCTTCATTGATGTCCAATAACTACTAAAAACACATCAATGCGCCACATCGTTGCACTGGGTTACATGTTTCTATGTTATAATGAACATGAGCACTGTAGCTTATTTCTTTTAAATTTTTGAGTGAATCCCAGATAAACTCGCTAGAGCACCAAATGTTTATTAATTCAGAGCTGAAATTGTTCCCAGTAAATGCACATTCACTCATGTTAAAAGGTGTGCAATATGTAATACAGCACCTGTATTACATATTTTGTATTGATATGACAGCTAGCGTTTGAAATGGTTACTGCAGTCCAAATTCAAAATACTGGAGAGAGTCGTCTCCCCGGCCCCTCCTCCCCAGACTTCGAAGTTAACATGGGTTGCCAGATTGAGAATGCAGCATTCAATGTTGCTAGACGCTTGTCTCACATAGCCAGACATTACTCCACAGCGCAGCGGAGTAGTAACATTAGATGCTGGCTATGTTGACAGTCATAAAAGCTCAATGATTACCTGTTCAGGAGGAAATTAGCCAACTCCGCATCCTTTTGGGCTCTAAGCTGTCTCAACTTTCAAATACATCTCCTATATTTACCCGGGTTTTATTACTTGTCTGGTCATGCAACTGTATAGAAACATGTCAAGGTTTTTTCAGGTCAGATAGAATCTATCTCCGTTGATCCCTTTCGTTTGTTTGCTGCTTCCATGGCTGTAGCGTGCTGGGTTTACGTGTTTACAGGTATATCTGGCAACCCAGCCTGGCTGTCAAACTGGGCAGTTGATATCAACGCACAGGCCAAAACACAAACAGACATTCTGTCACGGAACGGAAATTTCAGAGGAGAAAATACTGGCATTAGTATTGTTGTCAGAAAAGATAGTATTTCAACTTAGCATGTTTCCCTAATATCTGATGACATATTGTGGTCGCTTTTTGATTTCATACAGTAAATATATTACATATTGCAACTTTAAGTACACTGCCTATCTGTTTCAGGAAATTGTTGGGTCTTATTAAGTTAAACTATATATTCATGACCAGTTTTTAACGATTTACATCCTCAGTAGGAATGAACGGGCTTGGAGTATTCATCTCAGAGCTCAAGACAGGGCAGGGAAGTTGGTAGGGACTGAGAAACGGACAAACACATTGTTGATTAGGGTCTTTTACTTGTTGACAATATGAAAAAATATGCTTCGTTTCTTTACCTGGCCACTGTGCAGGAGAAGTGTTGGGCTGAACAGACTCATCCATGCTGACAGTTCTGACTGGCTGCTTCTGAGACAGCAAAACACTCTGATAAACGATTCCTGTGAAATGGTTCACATCGCTGTGGGAGACAAAAGACAGCAACCACAGAGTCAGCACGAGCTGAGGGTACATATTAAACATAGAATGCTGGACTGAAAAGCGAAATTTATAATACTAGGTTCGTGGTGGTGTAAATATATATCTACATGTTTTTTCTTGTTCGGAATTCTGGAATGATGTTTTTTAAGTAAGAGGCACCGCTGCCAAGCTCTGTTCTGTCAAGAAATGAAATACTAATGGGCTGCATCTACTACCTGCATAACTACCTATCTATGCTGCTTGGTTACAGAGAAGAAAAGCTTTGTGACGAAGAAAGCGTCAGTACTCACATTCTTACGTCAAGTAGCTTTTCAACGCACACACACGCGCACACACGCACACACCTTGGATTATTGCAGAGGAAGTTTTTACAGAGAATATGGGATGCTTAATGCACGAGGGAGTCTCTTTAGTTTTAAACATCCCCTTTTAAGCTTTTGCAAAAAGAAAATTGACTCTACATCAAAAAGAATCTAAAAGTCAAAGGAAGCATGATTCAGAAGGAGTGGCAGTCACTGTGGACTTAATGCACTTCTCACAACAAACTGAATCCATTATGTCACACACAACACTGCAAATGTACAAGTACAGTAACCTCTAGTGCTTTTAGGCTTCATATGGATGTGATTGTTAACTATATTAAACTGAAGTTAACATGATGACAGAGAGAGAAAAGAGCAGAACGTATCAAAACACTGTCAGCTTGGCGGCAACACTCAACCCCCGCAACCTACATCCTGAAATACCTTTTAAAAATGTACACACTCTCTTGCTTACACTCATGAGGAAGAAACAGAAGTACAATTTCATCAAACCCGTGCAGCGACACACCTGGAGAGTTTATATCACACAGAGCCATCATATATACTGTAGATGGTCTGTGTGTATGCAGGAGTAAAGTATATGGTGGATAAGAAAGATACGAAACCAAGTGCTCGTTTATGTTTGTGTGAGGTTTTAAATACCAAGGTCAGACTCAGAGATCTTGCTCTGAAAAAATAATGAATGTTTTACTCTCTTTATGACACATTATTTAGTTGATACAAGCAATTCTATCTCTGGGGTCACAGCACTGTGGCTTTAAAGGTCCCAGTCTGGTCAAGCATAAGTAAAAATGATTCTGTACAACATCAAGCAATCTGGCAGAACCGTCGCAGGAACTCACATGGCAGCACAGCTGTAAGCTAAACACACACGCATTCACCCATCCATCCAACTGGGTTGTTGTCAAAGTGATTGGGAGTTATGGTACATATGCATCTTAAATAAACAATGTTCTTCCCATCTGTCAAACTCCAAAATCAAATTAAGTATTTACAATAAGAATGAGAAAGAGCAGCCTTCATAAATCATTCTCAACACGATCAAAACAGACTGTTGATGACAGTCATATTTTATTTATTTTTTTTGCAAACCAACACGTTAGTTTCTTTCCATGTTTTAAATGGCACCAGTATAGTGCTATGTAAAAGCAGCCTAAAGCACATGCTGAGATGATTTTCCATAAACAAAGCCTTTTTGAAAAGCATTTTCTACTTTGGTATTACATTTGTAGTGTTTGACTTGACATGTATGTGTGCATTACCCTCTTGCTTGGTTACCAGTAGTCATGTCCCTTCCCCCTTATCTCTTATTATTCTGCTCCAATAAGACTAAAAACACACACACACACACACACACACACACACACACACACACACACACACAGCTAAAAAATAGGAAAAAAACAAAAGTCAGATCACTCTTGATTTGATTTGATATTTGGGGTGGTGTCAAGGTGAACGTGGTGGAAAATTTAAAAAAAGTGTATCAAATTTAAGCATTGCATCTCAGAGAGATGCTGCACCCATTATGAATTCAAACCCTTTTGAGTCAGGCTGAATAAATCATTTTTTATTTTAAACACTGGGTATATGGGATATGCAAAGATCTATTTCCCCTAGATGCCCAAATATTCTTAAGGAATGGATGGATTGACAATAGCTCAAGGTTTGGAATGTATTAAAGTTGACTATGGCTACATTTAGACTGCATGCAAAAGTGACCAAATTCCGATTTTTTGTGACTCAGATCTGTTTATTTCACAACAGCGTGAACAGCACAAATCCCATGACATCGGATCTTTTCAATTCTGATATGAGCCAGTTTCAAACGTCATATCCGTGTTCATGCCACTTTTATATCACTCTAGAACGTCATTCGTCACAATTCTGCGCTGGCTGGAGTCATTAGCGACGCGATCCAACCACTCCTGGCTCTGCATCCACACACACCTCTGTACAGAAGTAGCAGCGATTGCTCAGAAGCTGCTGATTACATTGCTTTGTCAAACGGTACCTTCAACATGACAGCCTAGGAATTAATATCTTGTAATGCTTGCTTGGGGCACTTACCTGTGGGTGTGTCCATCACACAGACACTGATATATACAGGCTGACAGGGAGGCAGCCAATGTGTGCATCACATAGATCTGAAGGGATAAATAAAACAATTAGTGTTTGAAGGTGCATCAATACAACTGAAATTAAACACACCTAAAAGAACAAAATTAAAAACTGTACATGTCAAAGCATTTGTCAAACATTGATACACAATACAACCTACTACTACTACTATTACTACTACTAATACTACCTCAAACACATCTTTTACATATCTAAGTATATGAGTTTTCACCTGGTTTTAAAATCTGTCCTGAATGATCTGATCATAAGTGGATAGCTCTAAGTACCTAGCAACAGAATGTGTCTCCATATGTGTCTTGAGTGAAAACTTGTGATCGGATCGCACTACTTTATATGCACTCAATATATACTTAGAGCGGTCCACTTGTGATCGGATCACTCAGGACGGATTTTAATACCAGGTGGTACTGTAATTCCTTTTACATCTACTATAAGCTAATATCATCTGTTAGATCTGCCTGGATATGGACACTTAAATCAAGGCTCTAAGAATTTTTCTCAGTTTGTTAAAAATGCATATATTTTAATGTGAGTCATTGCACACATTTCTCAATATGATTGTCCTCTTTCAAAAAAAAAAAAATCAAATGTATAACCCTTCTATCAAAAAGAAAAGTCCATTTATGCAATCAGCAGTACCAAAAGTGGAAATGGATGAATGAGACCAGAGACTGCCTTACCTCATTGTTAACGACATCGGGATGTGGAGGAGAGTCGAGTGAATTGATGGTCTGCAAGATGTCATGAGCCAGGTTGGTCAGGTAGACGATAGGATTGGCCACCACTGTCTTTACGTTGGCCGTGCAAGCCATCAGAAGAGGGATAGAAGTTGGTTGACAACATGGCGTCACCGCTGACTGGATGGTGTCATCCTGTTGGGAGAAATAACATTAAAACGTGGGTTCAGTCATTACAGTATGTCTGTGGTTACACTAAAAAACAGATGCACTAAGAATTCACATACATTTTTTTATTATTATTTTTTGGGCTTTTCTGCCTTTAAATCGATAGGACAGCTAGGCGAGAGAGAGGGGGAAAACATACAGGAAATCGTCACAGGTCGGACTCGAACCCTGGACCTCTGTGTCGAGGCATAAGCCTCTCAGTATATATTCGCCTGCCCTACCCACTGTGTATAACACAGTAAATAAAAAATAAGTGTTTAGTGTTCACAAAGAACACTTCTCATTAGACTTATCACACCTGTATACGGGAACATTCATTGCTTTCTTGATTTTATGAATTCTTTTTTTCATTTTAAGTCTTATTGGCTCTTTGGCAATAATGTTTTTGTTACACTCATGCCAATAAAGCATATTGAATTGACATATGCATAACTACATGACACACACACCACAGTACACTTTTAAAAATAGAGCAGATAATATATTCAACTTCCTCATTTTTAAGAGGGTAAATGAGACCGCTCACAAAAGGGACTTGATGCTTTGATCTGTGGAACAAGACCCTTTTGCTGAGTCAAAATAAGTCATACATGATCCCATTCTTAGAGAGAGCATGACTTGTTTTTCCAGTGTGTGTGAATGACATTTAAAGAGCTAAAAAGAAGAGATAGGCAATGAAAGGGGTGCCAGGTTTTGTGTTTGTTTACTAGATCCCTGAACATGACTCTGTGTGTAACAGTACCACAGGCTTATGTTCGTCACGCTTGATGAATCACATTCAGTTGTCACTAACCTACTTAACAGAAGCTCTTTAGAGCTTAAAAATACAGAAATTTCTTTGACAACAATGGAGAAATTTGATAATCATGGGACCAGAGTTAGGACAAAAGAAAACACTTTTATTTCAAACTCAAAGTAACTCCCAGTGTTCGTTGACGGTGCCAAAATTGAAGAAAGTTGTTCCCATGCCCGTTCATTGAGTTGTTTACCTCCTAAAATTTGCGTCAACCTTTGAATAGTCAGCCTAAGGCAGAACCTCTCTCAGGAGTTTGGAGAATCAGCCCAACCTGCCAGCCCATTACTGGAGGTGTCTGTCTGTGTGTGTGTGTGTGTGTGTGTGTGTGTGTGTGTGTGTGTGTGTGTGTGTGTGTGAGTGTGTGTGTGTGTGAGTGAGTCTGTCTTGGGAATCTGGTTGCATTAGGACAAGCTTTCAGATGGCTTTGTGTGCGTCTTTCTCTATGATCAGTTAAATAATACTGTAGCTTTACTTGCCAGTGGAAATGTTTTTACATGTACATGCAGCTGATGGTTATTTTTCTGTATTTTGTGTTGCAAAAATATATATATACTTTCTACACATAATTCTTGTTGTCCCTGTCTAAGTAATTAGTAATAACTAAATAACACATTTAGTTTGTGTTGTCAATGTTAAGAGCCTCTGACAGATGTTTGGGAAGGCTGCACCAAATTTATTACCACTTGTCTATCATGAAATATCCTGGTTGCAAATATAAAATAAACTTCTCAGTAACTATTATTTTCAATATCATTTAAAAATATATATTTTTATTTTAGTTTTCTCAATTCACTGTCATCACAAGTTACCAGAAAAATGCAAGTAACCAAAATCCCATGTATTATTATTATTATTATTATTATTATTAGAATTGCTCTCTTCTGAAGTTTATTTGTAGGATCTATATTTGTTTAATAAGCATTTCCCCATTTTTCTGCACATTATGAAATGTATGGCATCACAAGTGAGCAATACAATATATTCAGGCATCTCTTACTCAACAAATCCCTTACTTTATAAAGAACAGCGATAGATTTAGATAATTTCCTTCTTTTTTTTTTAAAGATTTTTTTTTGGGGGGCATTTTTAGGCCTTTATTTATAGGCCAGCTGAAGACATGAAAGGGGAGAGAGAGGGGGAATGATATGCAGCAAAGGGCCGCAGGTCGGACTGGAACCCGCGGCCGCTGCGTGGAGGAGTAAACCTCTATATATGGTCACGCGCTCTACCAGGTGAGCTGCCGGGGCACCCATTCATTTATCTAATATATATATATATATATATAAATATAATCTATAATCACTCCCAAAAATGTTGTTTCATATACTCTTTCAATTTCTACTCTAAGTTTATTTTTATATCACAATTGGCCCTGATTCCACCAAACACCATACATTTAGTTTTATTTTCATTTAGAGATACTTTGACTATTAATTAATCACAAAAATATTTTTTGTGTCATTTATTTAGGGATCAATCATATTTCATTCTCTATATGTTAATTTGAAAATCAAAGCAGACTGCAGGACCAGCACCAACTACCGATCACCAAAACTCTAACCAAGTTTTCAATCAAGAATTGGCATTCAAGTGGCTTATTGATTAACTGACTAATTGTTTTATAACTTTCACCAGCAACCTTAAATGAGTTTTTACAGTCACTGAAAAGTGTGTCTGTCAGTGACTTTACTTTAAGTGTATCTGTGCATGTTTTCATTACCTGGTGAGACTCTTGAAGCAATAATATGAGCTCCATGCGCACCGAGGCCAGTCCTCCACCGTGGGAGCCATGCAAGTTGCAGTAGCTCAGAAACATCCTCAGTAAGGGCTGGTTACTCTGCAGCCAGTGTCTCCTGCTCCTCTGGCTGTCACCACGAGGACTCCCCGGCTGGAAAACATACTTTATTAGTTTTATAGACATATCAATCAACACCCCTGTAAATATGCCAAAGTTATCCAGCTGTTTAATCAACGTTTATCCAACGTTTAATCAAAAGCCCCACAGTGTTATGCTAAAAACAACCACGTTTTAAGACAAGGCATAATAATCTCTTCTGTCAACAATAAATAACTAGTGGGTCTTTGAAATTGAACTTGTGCACAGTGAGTGTAATGCATAAGGGTATGTATGTATAGTTAGGTGTGCTGCTAAAGCTGAAATAGAGGAAATTGACTGCAGCATGTTAGAAAGAGTTTAGATATATATCCAAGGGAAAAAATCTTTTCAATTTACAATTTTTCAAACTATGTCAAGACACACTGTGCTGTTGTGTGGCATGGATTTTTTCGTCATAAACATCTGACAATTCTAGAAGCCGCCAGCTATCTACACCCACCTGTTCCTCCTCCACCGACCCAGAAACAGGGGCATCACCCTGAGCAGACAGCTCTGGCAAGCAGGGCTTGTAGCTGCAGCAACGCTGGAGAGCCACCACCTGGGTTAAACAGAATTAAAAAAAAAAAAAATTCTTAAAATCAATTCATCAAGAAGGATTTTATCCTGCATGCGTAGGAGTGAAAGCAAAACATTTCACCAAATAGTCAATAAGAAACATGCAAACAATTTTTTATAACAGAAGACCACTGGATTTTTTACCAATGTGATGTTTATATGCACTGACACTGTGCGCACAGAGAGATCAAGTCTTGAAGCAGTGAACATGAAGACAGGAGAGATGTGTGGGAGTTATGTAAGTTATAAATGTTTTATTGAGTGAACTTAAGGGTGCAGCCAGACTTATGCTTCACCAGACAGATGGACATTATGATGATACCTAGACTAAAAAACACATTTGAGTTTTGACCTTTAAGTCTGTAAAACTGTTTAAATATGTGTGTGCTATTACCTCTCTTTCCAACCACTGGTAGAGCTGGCAACGTAGCTTCCCTCCATCCAGTTCATACCCTGTCGACAGCGTCCGGAGCTCATTGGTCATAATCTTCAAGCAGGCAGTAAACTTGAGCTGGGCTGCCAAGGTGTCATTAGATGGAGCCAGGAAGTCATTGCGGTCTTCACTGTCCTCTCTCGTCACTGTCTCCATTAATGGCGACATGGCATCCTGTGCGTCCTGGAACACACTGCTGCTATCTGCACTTCTACCACTCTTAACATTTTTATTTTCTTCTTCATCATCATCATCATCTTCATCATCTTCTTTGTCAACATCCCACTTCAGCTCCAGGGACTCGTCTGGATGTGTCAGTGAAGGCTGGCTCCAGTCAAAACTTAACACTGAATCTGACTGGCTGTTGGATAAGCTGTTTGCGTCTGACTCGTAGCCGTTTAGAGCCGGCTGAGACCAATCCGGCTCCAATGTTTGTCCATTCTTGCTGCCAACACTGAGTTCGGCAGCGGTGCCAGTATCTTCCTGGTTGGGGAGTTTAGAATGCTTGCGGACTTTTGGCATCTTGGAGAGGACTTCAAGTGCTAGCATGGGGCAGCCAGCTTGCAGGTGTGCGTATGCAGCTGTGAAAAACAGCTTCCTCTCCTCCAGGCTAATGGAGTCAGCCCTGCGACCCTCAGCGGTCAGTCCAACTTTAGCCTTGTCTGAAGAACCAAAATGGCGGCGAAGGAGGAGTGGGTGGGTACGAAGGTAGGTGTAAAAGTTGAAAACCTCAGGATTACATGCAGACACAGAAGAGGAACCTGTCATAGATGCAAAGAGACAGACATTTTAATTTTATGTGTGTCGGTGGCAACAACCAGCTACCTTTACTGCTTTGACCACAGTACCTGCAAAGGACAAGCTGTATTAATGAATCAGACAACGAAACGGAGCTATAGCTAGCCTAACTGAATCTTTGATGAACTTCTAAACAAACTCAGGTATGGAGCTATGTGACCACTTAAACACTGTGGGGATGTCACGAGAACCGGTGCTTCGCTACCAAATCAGTACCAAGTCGGTACCAACATTCTTAAAACGTGACAGTACTCGTTTTTCTGCAGTAGCGTAGGTATCATTGGTAACAAAGGTACTGAAGTTACAATTATTCTGGATCTGATGGGGGCAGCATATACGCGCAAGTGTTTTAGTCGGTCCACAAGTGGTAAAGAAGAACGCCTACAAGCACACGGGAAAAACTACAGAAATGTAGTCTAATATGGAAATACTTCGCATTCAAGGCGGATGAAAATGAACATATAATTGATGCTCTAAAGCCGGGGTGCAAACGATGCCATCGTTCATTTAAAACACAGGGAGGAAACCCCTCGAATTTGGCAAAGGTGAGTGAGTTTCAAGTCATATTAACATCATATTCAAACTGTACAACGTCATATCCTTATCCTAAATCACAGGCCCTATGTTTGTTTGAAGCAGCTGGCATTGTTGCCGTGAAACCAGCTAACGTTATGCTCAATGTAATGTTTGCGATAGCCAGTAATTTGTTAACGACGCTAATGCATTGCAACGTTATACACTACCTCCATGCATCGCCATTCAGCCGGTGTCCTGTCAGCAAAATGTAGCCTAATGTCATTGGATTAAATAATTATTTAAATGGTAATGGTTTTAATAAATCTTTTCAGCCTGCCACCATGTCAGTGAATTTAAACTTATGCTTGCATTAATAATATAAGGTGTGTGTGCGTGTTTATGAGTGTAGCTTAGCACCTGTATCCCCCACTGTTATTAGTCATTGTCAGACAGTATGTCTAATAACTAAAATATCTCTCGCTTTTTGTATGTACAAATGTTTAAATAAAAGGAATTCATGTTTAAGTATTATTGTTTTGTTTTTTGTTTTACACACCGTGGTATCGACTTCGGTATCGAGTATCGAGTACTTTTGGTGGTATTGGTACCGACTACTAGATTTTTGGTATCGTGACATCCCTAATACACTGACAAACTGCATTCTGCGGTCAACTAAAGGCGGAGTGGAGTTGCGAGTTCATTTTATTGAGAGCGGCGGCTGGACAAAAAGGCAATGTATTAAGTTTACTTCTTTTCATCCAGGTGTAAATAATACCAAAGAGCCGGTCAGACTTCTCTGTAAGCACATTAAATGTGCTTTGAGAACATCATTTATGAAACACATAGCACAGAAATGTTAATCTGGTACTGGTTTGACTCTTAGGTCAATGTGAGGCTCATATTAAGTTCAGTTCTTCATCTATTCATAATTCAAGCGTTGTATATTTTCTTCAATGAAATGGTCTTCTGTGTCCAGTATACTGCAATTACTTGTGCAATTTCACATACTAAAAAGGGCTAAAAATAGTCGCAAAGCTGAGCCATTTTGTGAAAGCAGCGGATTCAACATCACAGTGTCAAAGCACAATCTGCAGCACTTACAGTACAGTCTAGCCCACTGTTTTTACCTGCAATGCTGCATTTGACAGGCCTGAAACACAGTATTGAGATATTTTAAAGGCCTCTGACAGTACACACTATATACACAATGTCAGATTCTGGCTAAATGGTGTTTTTTCATTCATAAATACAATGTATTTTGAAACAAAGATTCTCAGGGTATTATAAAAAGTGTGGTGGGATATACAACAAATACTATTAAAAAAAATATGGGAAAGGTTTAGCAAAAATTATATAAATTGTTTTGTATAAAAAAAAACACAAGAATAGATTTATTTTTGGAAAAAACATTACTAATATTTATCAATACAAAGTATTGCTATGAATGACCAACACTTAAATCATTAGAATACATTGGCAATACCAGCAATCAAAACATGGGGCACATATATACATTTTGTCTAAATAAGGTTTTGTTTTCTTGTATACTTTAGTACAATTGATATATGCATAAAAATGTGGGAATGACTACAAAGATGTACATGGTCATGATCTGAAAATTTGGCAACCCACAATATGGTAGTGGACTTGCTCCTACTGAATATTTCAAATAAGTAAAAGTAAAAAAATTCTGTAGGTTATCAATTTAGTGTAAAAATAAATGTTTACAGTAGCAAACTGTACCATCTTAATTTTACATTTGCATTGAAGTAAAGATAAGCAGACTTACCAGCGTCACATTTGCTCTCAGTGGACCCAGAGCTGGTGCTGTTCACAGGTTGCTCAAGTAGAGTGTCCAAGGCTCTGCTGTAGTCCTCCAGGACCCAGTGAGCCATGCTCCGCAGGAACGGGTCTTTGTGGGCTTGAATCTGACATATACAGAGATTTACAATGGCTTATTCTGGATGCTGCAGTGTATTAATTAACAAATGCTGGAGAGTCAAACAACACTAGGTAGTTTAAGTAAATAGTGAAAATGTCCAGGGTAAAAACATTAGCTTGTACACAAACTCTGCACCTGTTTGTCTTGTCCCAGAACATGTCTCTGGAGGATCTTTTTGTAGGTGGATGCCATTTCAAACTCAGACTCATACAATCTGGAGATCACCAGGGCAAGCTGTAAGTCCTGCATTTTCTCTAAACACACCTGGAGGAGGAAATAAAACAAGATATCATAGTCGGTTCTCATTTTAAAATAGTTTCTGAGCTATTGGCACAGGCCTAAATGGGGTGTGATAAGACAAGATGATGACATAATGATTTTCAATAGTTACAGCTTTCTTGTTTATCTGTTGAAAAAGGAAAGGAAATAACCAAATGATTGTAAAGATTTACAGAGAATATGTTTACAGCATTTACTAACTCGGACGTTTTGGGACCAATTGGTGGAATTGCTGTGGACGAAATTACGTTTAACCATGTATCTAGCTAACTTAAATAGCTCACGTTACTGTATTGTGTGAACACTTAACTTTAGTTAATTGTATATGGTGTTTTCTTTTGCGGGGTGCAATGTTCCATCAAAACAAGTTCTTTCCCTAGAGCATTTTGCAGATGCACCGTTGCTGTGTCCGGAGCTTAGCGCCGCCCAAGATGATTGTGATTGGTTAAAGAAATGCAAACAACCCAGAGCGTTTTTTTCTCCTATTCTGGAATGCATCAGTGGTAAAGCCAGACCTTACTCCGCAGCGCTATAGAGATAGGTCTGGCAATGCAAGACCAGTGAATAGTTGAAGTTGCTGAAGGTGTGAGGTGCATTTCAATGAGACTACCTTCTAGCCAGAGAGACTAAACAAAGTCAATTATAGCCCTTTGCCGGGGCGACACTCATTTCCATAAAATGCATAAAGATGAAATAATGATACTCATTGCTTCAGGGACTGTCTAAACAGAAATAACCTTGATGAATAAAGTTAAGCAAACAAGATGACCAGAAGCACCCCTCTTGATATGTGAGCAAAATGATGGAGAGCTGTGCGTTTTTGCGGCTTAACCTACTTAACCCTAATAAATGGCAGAAATACTAATGCCAGTATAATTTTTCAAACAGCAACAGCCATTCCAACAACCATGCATAAAATAGGCACTGCCCTTAACTATGAATTGTTAAAAAAAAGGGAATGCATACAATACTACAGACATTTTATTAAAGAAACTGAGCTGCACTTGACATTACTCATAATAAAAGGTAAGATTTAGCAGGCTGACAAGTGGCCCTTGCAGTTGAAGGAACAAGTGCTTCTTGCAAACAGTGTGTCATGTCTATTTTCAACTTGCCTCCACAGCATCCTTGAGGGAGCCGGCTAGAAGGAAAAAGGCTGCAGAATGCTGGAACCGCTGCTTTCCCAACAGCGAAAACGCATTTTTCAGTGCTGCTTTCCTCCAACGGTCCTCACTGAAGTTGTTGCGGAAAAACTCTGTCATTTTAGCATTGTTCTGGGACCTGGTGAGAAATACGTTATGGATTCAAGACAACAATACTTGTGTCACAGATCTTCAGTAATCTGACAGAACCTATTTTGGTTAAGGGTAGGGAACACATCATTATGATGACTGCATTTATATTTTATATGCAAAATGATGTCAGTTTTGCCTACCTGTACAATCCCCAGACCACTGCCTTCTTTTTCAGTGCGAGATAAAATATGGCTGCATCCAGAGGATCATTGTTTCTCTGTAAAGAAGTCTTGGCAACCTGACAGAGGAAAAGAACAAAAAAACATTGAGCTCCTCCTCAGCCTTTACAGTTTTACCCACAGAACAAGTTATAGCTTTATGTGTCATTTCAGGGAGTGGCTCAGTTATAGTGCTGTGTTTTATAGCAACCTCTGCAACATTTTGCTTTCACCTACCTGACAGCATGTCATTTATAAATGAGGCAATCAATATGAAGTACACAGGGCTAACACACTAATGGCCAACCCTTCAAAGCCGTTATGTGTAGACCTTCTATGTCATTATAGCATCTTTAAAATGATTTTGTGCAGTTGTGTTGTGAGAAAAAAGGAGACAATCTTGATGTGTTGCTTAGGGTCAGACCAACAGTACAAAACAAAAAGTTAATTCATTTACTACCGATTAAGATGAAGAAAAGCAACAAATCCTTACATGAGAGAAGCTAGAAGTAAAAATATGTTTGGCATTTTTCCAATCAATCACTTATCAAAACAGACGCCGTTTGATTTTCTGTGGATCGACTTCTCAACTGTAGTTTCACATATGTAGAAAAGCACTTCATATGAATAACTAGACACTGAATTAGCTCAACAATTCAATTTGATGAATAAAACAAAACTACAATATCTAACAAGAATGCAAACTGAATGTTAAACTAAACTCCACAGAGATTTCCTTTTCATATACTGTATACCTCCTTTTTTACTCTAATTTGATACTGACCGAACAATCTGCAAATGTGTACATCAAATCATCAAACAATTTATTTAGCCTCCTCACCTTCTCAATACACCTGCGCAGCTTGTTGGTGCTGCGCAGCCACCAGCCAACACCCATTGAGCGCAGCTCAGGCCAGGTGGGCTCTCCCTTCTGTAGGGCAGGCAGCATGTTCAGCAGCTCCTCCTCAGCCTCAGAGTGGAAGGCCCAGGCATAATGACATGTTGACAGGCCTGGAGAGAGAGAAAAAAAGACGTGGAAAATGGGGAATGTTCTGTATTTCATAGGGAGAATACCAACACTGTGTAGTGAGTTAAAGCAGGAGCACAGTCGGTTCCATATATTTAAAGCAGTGAGTGGCCTCTTCCAGCTACAGGGTTGTACTGCTGGCCACTTAGAGGAGTTTTATAGGAGCATACATAGATTAAGTGCTTTGCTCAAGGGTATCTGTACTGCAATAGTTAAGAATGATGAATAGTCTTCATCCTGGCTGGCTTGTTTACTTCTCTCACTGAGACTTTTACTGTCAAACATTTACAATTGAGACCACCAGTAATATTCTCTCTTTCTAGCTTTAGAGGTCTTTGTAGAGTTACTGATACCTAGGTGGGCACTGGAGCTATATCTAAAAGGAGTGCAGGGAGACAGCTCTTTAGGCAGCAAGCTGGAAACTTAAGTCATATTAAATCTCGCAAGACCATACAGGTGAAAATATAATTAAGGCCTTTTGAACAGTGTGTGCTAATTTTAAGGGAAATCAATTTAGGAGTTGTTAGATTACATTTATTGTCAATGAGGCCCTGTACAGTGTGTTGAATGCTACAGTCTTTGTCTGCTCATTTGTGCCAGCTATAAAATTCCCCCACTGAAAACCTTTGAAAACTACTAGCCTGTCCAGGGACTCCTTATGAAATGTAGCTATTGAGCTAACTCTGGGACAGTCAATGACTGTGCATTGTCCCTGTTAAATGAACGAAAAAATAAATGACCCACTGTACCTTGCCGTAGCAGCTGTGCTCGATGTGCTGGAGGCAGGGAGGTAGAGAGGAAGGTGTGGAGTCTGACGGCCAGCAAGAACTTTAGACCACACTCATCCAGTGTCTCTCCACCTGGTAGATCAATGACAGACATGATGTTTGGAATGGAGCACTTAATTTCTATCCATTTGAAGAACTCTTATTTTATTTTCCTGCAGTACCTTTGCTCTTGCCCTGGCTGTCCTTGAGGTCTGTGCTTGTGGTAGCGATGGTGTCGGCCAGTGCCATAAGAGACATCTGCTCCATACGGGTTAAGCCCGGCAAACTGGAATGAAGAAGATGACTGGACAGAACCTGGGCATGCTCTGGACCAAAGAATGTCGGACTGTACTGGGACAGGTCAATTACCTGCAGACAGGGAAGAAGACGTGTGTAGAATGTTTAAAATAAAGTGTAAAATAATTGTATGGCATTTCTTCTTTTTCAATACATAATAGAGAGAGGCCATGGCTGGAATCAAACTCACAACAGCTTTGTGTGTGTGTGTGTGTGTGTGTGTGTGTGTGTGTGTGTGTGTGTGTGTGTGTGTGTGTGTGTGTGTGTGTGTGTGTGTGTTGCCTCATCCTTGCCCATCCCAACAGTATCTAGAGACTTAGCCAACACAAGGCTAGATTTTTGATGCATTTGCTTTGGACATCATGGGCTTTCAAGGCAGCAATATATCTAAAATGAACCACGACATACACAATTATGCATGTCAAAGCTTCACACCGGAATACCAAAAGAGGCCAAATGTTGCTGTCCACTCTCATTTATATAAAAAAATGTATTTTAACCAAGCACAAGCCAACAGAAACCGACCTTGTTCCCAGTTTCCTCTTGATCGTCTTCCAGAGGGTCCAGGTCTGCAACGCTGGGTGTATGAAACAGCTCATCATAAACATCAGTGTGACTGGAACCATGCCCACTATCTCCACTCACACTGCCCACTTTATCTGTAGGGAGACACAAGACAGAGCTAAATTACACAAGACATGCATTTCATAAGAGATATGCAGAAATAATCCCATCCTGCTGGGGAGCCAGCAGATTCAATTAAATTACAAAAGAGCATGACTTTCTCTTTCTGCTTTCATTCTTCTCACTTTGCATCCCCAGAGATACAATGAGGAAAAACTAGAAGACCAAAGAGTAGGATATTATTCTCAGTCTTACACCTTGAGGTAGGATGGCTAACGGTTTCTTTCCAACTGTAAATACTGTTTCCCTGATTTTGTATGTGTACATGCTTAATTTTTTAATTAAAACAATTAAACAACAATAAACAAACAAGAAAATACCTAAGGTAATGCCTTTGTAGCCACAGTGCAGAGTACAGTTCTTCCAAGTGTAATACATTTTGACTTGTTATAAGGTTTTATATATTCAAATTACAGCAAGTAAACATCCTTTATCTAATTTTTGCTTGGCTGATTGTCATTTTCCAACTTTATATTTTATGAATGTTGTCATATTTTCAGCTCTTTGCTTTATATGGTCGATGTTAAGTACTACTGAAATGAAGTTTCTATTATTCTATTCGTTACTGAATATTATTATTATAAAACCACATGTTGTATACCCACCAGGTTTTGGTGATGTATCCTCATCGGCTGCAAGAAGGGCGTACAGAGGCAGGGGAGGGATGGAGCTTATCTCTGTGTAGTCAGGGGTGGAGTTCTCTGCTTTGCTGAACATCTTCCGATCCCTGGCTGTGCTGCCTCCGGCGCTGATAGTTTGAGAACGCACACGTTTCTCAGGATTGGTGCTACTGTCTTTAAGTGTGACAATTTCTCCAGCAATGCATTTCACCAGGTGGGAGAGGATGGCTTTGGCACGGTGAACCTTAACATAGACAAATTATGTTACACATTTTCATTTCAAATATCACAACAAATATCAATGTTCTGGCTAATTTAATTCTGTTTAAATGTATTGGTCTGCTTTACTTCAGCTTCAAACCTTATACTAATGAAATTATATTAACTGACCGTCACAGCAACCGGAGAAGGTGCTTAAATAAAAGAAAATATGAAGTATTATAGACAGTAATTAAGTAATTTCTTTAACTTACTTTCCCTAGATCCATAAGCTCCAATAAATGTACAGGGTGGTACTGGGGCAGAGTGGGAAAGAGTTGGTGAGCTGCTTCAAAAAGCCCAGAATCTTCCATCTCTACAGGCAGGTCATACGCTGTTCTCTTCCCACTGAGTTTCTGAGCCAGGCTCATCATCGATCTTGTCAGGGCCTTTTTGGGAGGGGCCAGTGAAGACATGGGTGCCCCAGAGCTGAGCCCCTCCTCCTGGCTCTGTCTGACGGCTGAGATTATGGAGGAGACACTGCTGCTGATGTCTGTGTCTTGGACAATCGCAGCATTGTGTTTGGATGGTGCTGGGGGCTGCCACTGGGAGTAGACGTGCATCTCACAGTCCATGCCTACTACCAAGATGCCATCTCTTACCCAGGAGAGGGAGACTGGAATAGGTAATGAGCCTTCAACAGAGGAGACCAGATCAACGGATCGAAGCAGAACCAGGCGAGACAAGCTCTGGTCTCTACTGGCATCAGATGTCAAACCGAGTTCTGGAGGCTTCCCAGACAGACGACCGTACATATAAATCTTTGTCCCAATACCAACAGTCAGAACATGTGACCCATCTTCTTGGGAGACCCAGTCCAAATGTACCAGGCTCTTACTAGTAGAACCAGGACAGTCCTCCTCGTTAGGTATAGGGAAGTCCATGTTACCTGGAATATTGGCACTTCCAGTTGTGGGATCTGTGCTGTCCAGAACGATAGTCTGCTCTAGAATCCACTGCGAACCACCAGTGGACTCACACTGGAAGATGCCAATGTGGACCAATGGCTCTCTAGTGTTTGCTGGGTTGGGGCTGGGAGTGAGATTTGGGCTACACTGTACAGTTAGGGTTGGGGACAGGTGGGTGTTGGTGTTGGACTGCACATATGGGAGGGAAGCCAGCGTAAGAGGAGAAGTCAACAATCCATGAGAGTTCAGATAGGGTGTCGAGCTCAGAGGAGTGTTTGGCATCTGCCTGTAGGCAACTGCAATGCGTCCAGAGTGACAACAGCTGACCTCTATAGGACGACCTTGCACTCTTACTGCGCTGCTGTTGGGAAGTCTCTCCTCCACCAGCAGAGGCCACTCCTCCCACTGGTATACCAAATTGTCCATAATGGAAGGCTCTGACGCCATGACATTGCACCTCCAGAACCGCACCTTTTTATCAGAACAGGAAGTAGCAAGGAGGTAAGGCACACGATCAGCTGGCAGAGAACATGACGCACTCAGGTGACCTAGGAAGAGAGTTGAGAATACACTATTAGGCAAGGAAGTTTTTCCTCTTAATTCTAAAATGTAATACCTTTTTTTTTTTTTTTTTTTGACTTTAATTTCTGTGAATTGATTTTAAGATTTTGATTAATTTTCAAAAAGGTTTAATTTGGGGATGCACCAAATACAGATTTTTGGGGTTCGGCCGAATACCGAATCCACTGGTTAAGATTCTGCCGAATCTGAAACCGAATACCGAATCCTACTCCCATCCTCAGTCCATTAACACAGTAAACACATGATGATGTTTAATGAAGTAAACAACGTCGCACAGCTGCTAAAATGGTTAAATGTAACAACATAATATTGAATTCACACGCTCTTTTCACATCGTAGGATAGCACATCGCTATCGCCAGATGAGTGACAATTTTGTTTGGTTGTCGTCTAGGATGGGAAACAAGGGTTAAAAACGCTGGTGTACTTGTTGAAAATCACCATTCATTTTATGTAGAATTTGAAAAACCTTTTTTTCACGCTGACAATGAAATTTGTTGAAAAAAATATCCCTATGTTTGTCAGTTTTTATTTTTCATTCCTATGTTAACAGAAGCGGGTAGTTCTTCCTTAGTCAATAAAGAAATGAAGGAATTTCAATCAATGTTTTTAATCATTGATATAATAATGGTGTCGGTAAATACCTCAGTGGCTGTTTCTTTATCTGTGCTCTGCTATTAGACTGGCATACTTGCACCCTGTTTTAATTCCATTCCATTACAATAAAGTTTAATTGCAAAGAGAAATGTAATTATCACTACTATAATTAATAAAAACACTGCAGCTACTACTATCAATATTGCCCTTTTTCATACTTAGAATGCCTTGTGTTGTGTTTAGGGACTGTGTGCTTGTCCTACACGCTGCATTTCACTACCAGAGGAAGTTCATAGACTTATGTCATTTGTGTGCGAGTGTGTGTCCTCATTGTCCCTCACCTGATGAAGGTGTAACACTGATGGCTTCCACTCCTTCTGGCAGAGCCATCTCTTGGCTGTACAGCCTGTGTGTTGTGAGGCTGAGGCGACAGGCACTCTGCAGATTGGAAGTGCAGGGTTTACTCTTCTGAGTTACTGGAGATCTGAACGTGTCAAAGCTCAAAGTAGAGCTGTTCATAGGAGAAGCTGTGGTGGTATCGTTCTCCGTCGTGGTTTCTTCTGTGATGACAAGAGGAGGAAAATATTGTTCAGAAAAGCTAAGGTCAAAACCCTCCCAAATTATTTGTTTTTATACATTACTTTTATGTTCAAAGTACCCACCCATGGTGATAGGTTGAGCAGCAAGATGGAGATGCCACATGTGGAGGAGCGAGCGACCTGTCGGGGTCAATTCGACCACCACAAGGAAAAACCGTGCCGAGAAAGCCGCCTTGCTTGAGGCTGCTGCAGGGAAAACACAGACACAAAGAGATTATTAATAACCAGTGCCACTATTAATATGTTTTAAGGTGGTGCAAATGTTTGGTATTAAACCTTAAAAATAGTAAGTATTTAGAAAAAGTGATTTTGTGTAGACCTGTGTGAAGAAAATCTGGAGTTCCCTGTGTGCTTTCTGTTCTCTCACTGCCGAGGATCAGATCCTCCTCAAAAACATGTAGGAGTTGGGTCTGCTTCCCCTGCTGTAGAGAACAACAGCAGGTATTATCAAACTACATCAGATATAGACACTTAACATGCTTCATCCACTGTGGAGCAAGTACGCAGATTCACTGACACAAATTAGTGTTACACAAACACCCATTAATGAAAACTGCAAGTGAGAGAGGGGATGAAAGAAGTTTTGCTCTGCGCCTGTTTTTATCTTGTCATAGCTGAGATCAAGTCTGCGGCAGACTGTTTTATGCTACCAATGGTGTAGGATTAAACTTTGGTTTTTAAATATATTACAGTTTATATATCCTTTATTTCAGGGGAGAGGTTTCTGTTGATATCCTTCTTATCCAAGATGTTTACGGTGGTATCTCTACGGTTAGACAGACAATGATCAGAAAGAGAGAAAGTAAGGAAAAACACTCAATTTCTCTTTATGTATACTTACAAAGTCAGTAATGGAATCCAACTCTATAATACACCCTGGTTTTGCTGTGGATTGCTGACTGATGATGTTGAACACCTCCCCAACATATTTCTAAAGAGAAACAAACAACATTTTCACATTATTTGGGCATTAGTATTTATTATATAGTCAGAACATTTGATTAGTGTGCCAATTGTGCTTCAAAAAAATGAGAAAAATATAGCTTATCTGTGCTGAAGAAAACAATGAGCTGTTTATATGCAATGCAAGATTACTTTTTTTTTTTAAATAATAAAATAATAAATTTTATTTATATAGCGCTTTACATGGTACTCAAAGACACTTTACAGTAAAACCAGCACATATAGCACATTAAAAACATAAGCAATAAAACCAACACATAAAACAAGCATATTAAAAGCAATTAAAAACAATAAAACCAGTAACTATCAGGTGAGAAATGTAAGACTATTGTATGTGGAAAGCTAATCTGAAGAGGTGTGTTTTAATTAGTGTTTTGAATGTGTCCAGGTCAGTACAGTCAGTACCGACCAAGTAGTTACAGGAACGTAGTTATAGGAACAGTCCACTTCTGAACAGTTCTACCAACTACTCTCCCCCAAAACCGGTTTTCTATTTGCATTCACACTGGCCAAGTGGCCATAGGAACTGACCTTTTGTTATTATAATCACAGCCATCTAACCACCACTATAGGGGCTTTCTGACCGGAGGGATTTTTGCAGTTCTTAGAACTAAATGCTCCTAGAACACTTTTTTTCGTCGTGTTCCGACAGGAACATTTTGGGGATTTTTAAGTTCCTCTGGCCACAGTAGCGTACTTTTTTAGCTCCTACTCCAGAGCACGGTCTTTTCCCTTTTCCTAGGTGTACTTGATTGGTCGAACTTATAAGTCACGCCCACTGCCAACTCAGAACTTGCAGTCAGAGCAACAATCAACAACGGGACATTTTTAACAATTTTCACCATCTTATTCATCATTAAATTTACTTCTGACAACGTTTTAGGCGAGAAATTAACTGTCTAGATTTCGAATATAGGCAGTCTTGTGAAAATTGATGCCAAATTGACAATTTGCTTCAAAGTTTTCGGAGTTGAGAACCTCCATCAAGTGAGGCGACAGCCAGCAAGCGCCTGCCCCGGCCTCTAGCTCATCGCTCAGCCAGTCTTGCTCAGACACCTCGCTGTGAGCTGGAGGTCTCTCAGACCGCTCTCGTAAATAAGAGGCTTTTATTTCACCGTTGACAGTTCGTTTGTTTAAATATCACAACACATGTCCATCATAAGATTAACGGGAACCTGTGGTTAATTGTCTTTTTGGAGTTAAACTCCACAAGCGTGTCCTGCGGCTCGCCGGCCGTCACACACACACACACACACATCCACAGCGCAGCAGCAGGCAGAGGCGGGGTCTGTTCCGAGTATAATAAAGCCCCGTCTGTGTTGAGCAAAACATTACGTGAATAACTACGAGAATGGACGGAATGCGAAACTCGGAAAAGTGGACTGATGTGGAGGTGCAGGCACTGCTGGCCATGTACGGCCTCCTCCATGCTGCTTTGTTGTGGTATGTGGCACTAAGGTCTAGTGACGATGCTATAAAGACCGTTGCGTCACTCCCTTACCCCTCCTACCAGTCCCTACGGCCACTTGGCCAGTGGCCCTGTTCTTAGAACTGCTTAGAAGTGTACTTTTCCTCTAAAAAGTACAAGTACTATCCGGTCGGAAAGCACCTTATGCGGAAAAGGGAAAAGACCCTGCCCTGAAGTAGGAGGAACTTAATAATCCCCAAATTGGTCCAGTCGGAACACGAGAAAAAAAAGGGTTCTAAGAACGTTATGTTCTAGGAACTGCAAAAATCCCTCCCCCCTTTTTCTACCAAGTCATCCAAGGCTGACACTAATGAAATGGCAAGAACGCAAATTAACAACTTATTATCTCACTGATTTTGTAAGGGTCCAAGGGGAAACAGTGATGTGTTATTGAAATGCTCACTATATCCTGCAGAGTTTGAAAATCCAGTACAATGACTTACTGATATCTCAGGATTGGAGAGCTCACTCAGGAGTTTCTTAGCTTCAATAACAGCCTGATACAGCCTGAGTGAGTGGCCGTCACTTGCCACGAAGCAGGCGCTGGGAGAATTACAGTACACACCTAAAGAGAGAAAGACAGTTTTTCCAAATAAACACAAAAACAGACAAAACATATATGTTCTATATACAGAACACTGTGGTACAGTACATTTAACAAAAAAGCAAATCATAGACTCCTCTTATAAATTCATATAGACCAGTGGTTCCCAAAGAGGGGTCTGGGGAACACAAGGGGTCATTGAGGGGGTTCCAGTGGGTCCCCAGCACAAGGGGAATTATTTGTACTATAATTCCATCCACTAAATAACATAATGACAGAATGTACTATACAATTATTTTTGGTCATGGGTTTCTTACACTTTCTGTAATAAAACATCTAAAAAGGAGAAAATGTATTAGATGGCAGCCCCTGGGATGAAATCTCATCAAATGGGGGTCCGTGGTCTAATTTGTGTTAGTTTAGGGGTCCTTGACGTGAAAAAGTTTGGGAACCACCGATATAGACTATGCACACTTTGGCAACTATTTCTTTTGTGGGATACTATTTGGAACTTTCATGGATTTTATAGAGTTTTAATGAGTCCTTTTCACAGGAAGTATTTATTTATATACAAAGGAGCTAAAAATGTACTCAAAAAACTTGGGGGTTTTTATGTCCCAAAGCCAGTCTCATTTGGTCATGTTATTCAAAAAAAGATAACTGCATTTACTTTAAATGACTAAACCAAAATAACCTAAAAGGAATTCTGGAAATGAAGCTGTGCTGACTAAAATGGCTGATTGCTGAGTACTCTATTATGTGCTGCTTTAACAATCTTCAAACAATAACTTTTATACAATAAACAACTATTTTCTCACCTAAACAGCTGCTAGGAATGAGTGTGGGCAGCCAGGCTACATTAGCAAATGCTGATGAATGCAGAGAATTGATTCGAGCTAGCTCGGAGACCCCGCCTGACAAAGACAGTGGGCCGACAGGGTCCACTCTCCATAAAATCAGCTCACTGTAGATCGCATTGGGATCCTGGGAAACTACACCCAGGGACACCCGACTGGGCCGTGACCCTTGAGGCAGCGATGTCGGATGAGAGAAACCAGAGGAGTAGGGGTCCGGAGGAGCCAGGATGCTGTCTGCCTCAGGCGTCCTCAGGGCGTTGTGGTGTGAAGTGGTGAGGAGGAGAGGGAGTAATGAGTGACAGGCCAGGTCATTAAGGTGGAAGCGGTGGCCACAGTACCGTGACTTGTGCGAGACGCTAAGCACGGTGGAGAAAGCAGAGTCCTCTGCGAAGCTGACTGCCCACTGGTTCAGGGAGCCATCAGCGTGTTTAGAGATCATAAGGACGTTGGGGGTAAAAATGCTTAGTCGAAGACTACTGTTGGGTAAAGCTTTTCCTTGACCTCCGTAGCTTATAAGAGCAGTTTTGGTTTGAGGCAATGTGTTCCCCGGTGGACGCTGTCGGCCATGTTGGATAGCCAGATCCACGTTCTTGTTGCAGGCATACATAACCACACTGTGGCTCAAGGAGATTGCATCACCTGTAGGGAACGCTACTGGGATACGGGACACAAACGACACCTGAGAGAGAAATGACAAAGCAATGAAATCTAAAGCAAATGAAACTTACAGCTCTGAGTTAGTGATAACAAGGGCTCAGTCAAGTAATTCCATTTTAGCTTGAACTAATCATACATTATGGAACAGCTCAAGTTACCATGCGAATGTGGAAATGACACAGGTGGAACAGATCCTTTTTTTTTTTTTTTTTTATTAATTGAGTCACTAAGACAGTGATGGAGACTTGAGGGATAAAGCCTTCACCGTTTGCCCTTTCATATATGTAAAAAATAATAACGTTCAAAAATACTTATGCTAATAATAATAATACCAAGATCCTGTCTGTTTTATCAAATTAAAGCAGCCAGACCTATCGACCTGAATGTCAATGAATCCTGGGATTCTTTTAGCTGCTGTGGGCCTGCTGACTTACTGCGAGGTTAGTCAGCCTGCTCTCATTATTTCACCACTAATAAAAATGCATCAAGGGACTTCAGAATTTGATTTGAAGTCACACATAATTAGAATATAATTGTCTGAACGGCTGGATGAGAAGCCATTGAAATATGAGCTAGACCATTATAGCTGTCAAAATGACTCACAACCTTATTGAGAAGATAAATTAATTCTTTCCCCAAGAAGCGCCTCTTGAAATTGTGAAGACAAACAAGTCGCTTAAAAAGAGAGACCAAAGGATAGTCTGCTTCGTTAACAGTGTTACTTTTTAAATTATAAAAGTAAAAATAAAGTTTCCCATAATAACACTTCTGTGTCTCTGCATTTCTTTATCAATCGCTGAAGTGTGACCATACAAATTAGGAAAAAAAAGTGATTGTTAATATTTGTAGACAGACAAAAGACGAGGGATTAAGTTTGTTCATAAAACATCAACATATATTTAATATACATTGTTTTACATAAACCATATCAACAGTGAACGTACCTGAGCTTGTCTGAACATGCCTGGCTGGTATTCATCTAACCAGTCCACATGCCAGACTAACAGAGAGCCGTCCATGGGATGGATACTGAACAACATGTCTGCCCCTTTATTCCACTCCTCTAACAGCTCGTCCACCTGGTGCTTCACTGCTGCCAGAGGAAGCTCCACAGCCTCAGGTACTTGGGAGTTACTTGGCCTGCTACCATTGTCTTCTTCATTAAAGTTATCCTCATCTTCAGGCTCTGGAAGAGAGAGCAAATCATAGTGCCCAAATGTAAATTCGGAAGATCAGTATGGAAAACAAAGCATATTCCAATACCTGTCTAGTTTTGACAGTGTTATTCCAGATTTAAACGCACACCCCTTCAAATAAAGTGTTAACGCATAATCCAAATATTGTTCTGTACCTTCATTAGAGCACTCATTCCCTTGCTCCAGGCTGCCTCTAAGCTGCTGCAGGAAGACTTCCATAGCTAAAGTGAAATTAAGCTCTTTGTTGTTGAGCCAGTGGACAGTAAAAGGTCCTCCAGGTTCCTCATCATCTACAGCACTCAGAGAGGAGATGGAGGGCAGCAGAGGAATGTCTGTGTTAAAGACCATAAGTGATAAAGTTGTTACCATGTTTAGAAAAAGAAGGCAAAGAATAACAGAATTTACATTCCATTAGCTTAGGGGCATGCAGGACAAAGATACATCTGCTGGAGCAAATTCACTTTCCTGAATATATGTATGGTTTGAAGTATGCTAAAATATAATTCAAGCATACAAATCAATTCTACAGCCTCAAGGCTTTTATTTTTTTATTTTTTTTACAAAAGTCTCCCCTGATTCAGGTCAAATTAAACTGCCCCACACACAGGAACAAAATGACAATGCCTACATTTACTCTGAGCAGATCTCACTGAGCAGAAAAGCTAACTGGGATGTTAAATAAACAGTGTCAGGCAATCTGCAAAGTTTACACAATTTCGTGCCATAAGAAATACAGAGATGAAGCCCTCTGACCTCCAGCTGATTTTATTCAAGCAGAGCAAACTATCCGTGCAGACTCTCTGGTTTTGGAATAACTAATATGTTGCGATACTGTAGGCGTTGTACATTCTTTCCTTCTCTTTAAGAAGTACTTTGTACCATCTCATAGCTTCAAATTCTTTATTTAAATTAGGATATTTGTTTGGTGTTCAAAAAGATGCTGTAACGAGGGTCAACAGGATTATCAACTAGTTTAAGAAACTAATGTGTTTGAGTCTAACCGGTGGCAGGGTTGATGCTTGCAGCAATGTGGAAATGGCAGAGAGCGTTGGCATGGGGCATGTTGCTGCTGCTCCTCTTATGATTGTAGTGTTGGCTCTGATGGTGAGGCAGGCAGCCAGTCAGAGAGGGCTGGGGCACATCCCGATAAAAGGAGGCGTCCAATGATTCTTGAAGAGTCGACTGTGAGGAAAACATTCATTATTCAAGTTAGATTATTAATAAACAAAATGTAATGTCTTGTGACTACTAAGAGTTATTTCATGTTGAAATTCTGATTTACAAAGTGGAATGATGGTGGTAACAGAAATTAAATCATTATCTTATGAATGTAGACTGCCTTGAGTTCATCAGTGTGCTTTTTCTATAGCTGACAAATGTATGTACAAATCACAGACAATGTGATCTTGCATGCATCTCCAGAGATTTATATACTGTATACACATATATAAGTATAATATAAGTGTTTTATAGAGTGGGGCAGGGATGTAAAACTCCATGATGTAGTTCCCCGTTCCTCTTTTCAGGCTGACACAGCGATGCATGGTAAACCTGCTTTTGAACAGGTGTTTCATTTGTCTAAAACAGGGCCAGAGCTAGAGCAAAACAGGCAGAATGGAAGAGTGGCTGAGCAAGACAGAGAGGTGTGTAAAGGGAACTGAAATTAAACTTAACTTAATTTGGTACTGAGGTTATATAATTTGGGTTTTTCCTGTTGTTTCGCAGTGCAGAATCTGTAACGTGTATAGTTCTAGACTTGAGCCTTTGTGAATGCTCACGACAAGGTATTACCCTGTAACAGCAGTCAAGACAACGCATCTTAAGGTTCACGGAGATTATTTACCAAAATAATGGGTTTGAATTTCACTGATTTTATGCAGATTCTCTGGTGTAAAATGAGTACTATAACAGAAAAGGCTGCAGGTTCTCCAAGTATTATTGAGATTGGCACATCACACCCACAAAACAGTCCTTTGTTAAACATTGATAATAAATGTATGTATCAGAGTATGCATGTGCAATACTGATGTGCACAAAGCAGATACAAAACATTTGAATGGTTTATTATCTATGTAGAAAAATTTGATTGTGGTGGAAATCCCATATCACTGTCTCCTCTGGAAATTCTCAGCATCCTTATCGATACAATTTGGACTTAATCATTTCATTGATTTTGTGAGAAATCCTGTACTGTTCATCCCACCTTGAGGCATCATACTAAAATGGAGTTTAAAATGGGGCTCTCTTGGTACTTTCCATCCATTCAGTTTTAGAGGGAGAGAGTTACCTCAGACAACTGCCTTGATCATCCAGCACAGTATGTGATTTTTAATGAATAATTCCACACATGCACTCTTACAGACTCTCCTCAAGGCACAGTGGAGAAATCTGCATACCTATTTTTCCTGTAATCTCATGTGCCCTGAGCTCTGTAAGTGCCAGTGAGACCCATAACAATTGAAATGCCCATATCAAAATGGATGCAAGTATTGTATTTGAGGCCCAGCTAGACTGTCGTTAACAAAATAAGTCACTTAAAGCAGAAGACACCACCATTACAGATATAAGCTAGCAAGCAGCTAAAAAAAGAGAGAAAAACAACCATTAAAAATCAAAGCTATAATGTTGAGGTGTAGCACAGATTACAGAAAGGAGGCCAACATTCTTCACTGATGCTCATATTAAGCCCTACAAAGCTTCCAAAACCACCTTCATGTCTGATAGCCAATTAATTTTCCCTTTTAACTCCACTAAGCCTCTGTTTTTGTCTATCTTCTTTCTCAGTCTCCCTTTGCTCTTCCCTCATCTCTGCAGCACCCGATGTCCTACATTAGCAGTGGTGAAAATAAGGTAGGCTGGTCATAGCATTTGTGCCATTTATTTTGTCATTATTAGTGAAATTGTGGTGATTCTTTTTGCATTTTGAAACAAATAACTCTTTTGATTCTGACTTCTGTCAAAGTTGTGTTGGTTGTAGCAAGCATTTCTTTGGTTGTTTACCTTTTGTCAACATTTGTCAATTTTCACCTAATCATGTGCTGTGCATATATATCTACGAACTGATAATACCATTTAGAAATATTACACATATTATACATCATTATAGTACATATTTTTGAAGTTATATTTGATGTTATTTGAGTTCCTGCTCTCTCCTTGGAGAAATGTATCTAGCTGTTATTATATATTTAGTTAGATATACACTCAGTTGCCAGTTTGTTAGGTACACGCACCTATGACAAATGTGGTCAAATACAACAGCCCAGCACAAATTCTACCTTTATAAAGTTTATAATGTTCATTCTTTTCATTTTTTGAGGTGTTGATTCAATTTTATGGTCATTTTGGAAGCTACAGTTATAATGCTGTTGAATTATACTTCGTTATAATAAAGTGTTTCTAATATTTTGTCCAATCCATTTATATTAATAAGATTCATATTAATAGAGTAAATATTATAAACACCATTCAGTATAACGACCATAAAGTCAAATCAACACTTCTCTTAAACAGTTGAAACAAAAACTGAATATTAAAAGCTTCATAAAAGGAATTTGCTGCAGTTGTTTTAGACTGCATATGTTTTAGCTAGCTGTACCAAAATAAAGTGGCAACGAAGTGTATTTACTGTATTTTTAGCAAAAACTTACATTTGAGTAGCTTACTTCCTGTGCTGTTCTTCCTTGCGACTTCCCATTGCAGGCGTTTTTCCCAGAAGGACCAGCACACCTGGGTGTGTCACTGTACTGGCCAGTGTGGTTGTTATGGTAAGTAGACAGGAGGCTGTCACCCGGCAAAAGCGTCTCTGCCCAGAGGCGACACACGCTGTCCTTGCAGCAGGTGAGCAGAACATTACACACTGCACCTCTGTTAGGAGAGAGGATGGAAAGAGAAAGGGGATAAAGGAAGGATAATGGCAAGGAATTTAGGATGAAGTCTGGAGGGCACTGAACTTGTCAGTAATGTTTTTATATCTTATGCCAATATTACTATTTAACAGACGGTCAAAGGAGAAACACCTCTATAGAGATAAATTAAAGGTCAAAAAGTGAAGATTAAAAAGAGTAGTAATGACACTGGTCTGGTGACAAATAAATGACTGGATCAATCCCTTTTAATTAAAAAACATGTCACACCAGTTTATTTAAAAGAAAAAATGTTAAGACAATTGGAATATATAAACAGAGCAGGTTGCCAAATGTAGCATAAGAGACAATTCTTTATTATTGCAACTGATTATTGTCAGGCCTTCAACATAGCAGTACAACCCACTTCAATACTTCCTAAAGCCTAATTTAAAGCAGCAAATATTAAGCTTAGTGAACATTACATTGTTTTATTGTCTCATTAATTATCTCCACTGACAGGTTGAATAGAGTAACTCTTCCTAGTCATTTCCAAAGTAATACTGCTGTATGCTAAATCTGCTGTGAACTTTGTCACATTTCAGTCAGAGAAGTATTAGGAATGCTGTAACAAAGGCAAAGCGGGGCAGAACTGGGAGTATAGTGTAAGACTGTAATACTGCACAGTGGCTGACCTATTTTGAATTGGCTCCTTATAAGACTTCCTTCCTTTTCCATTCAGCCCACACAATTCTGTATATTATGTTGCTAAATAAACAGAAAGTATAACAGGTCATGCCATTATTATGCAATTGTTACCTTGTGGTTTTCTTTTTGTTCTCATTTGTGTCAGCTTAGGCCAAAATGAACCAGAAAGATAATAAATGAATCATGGCTACAGAGAGTGGGCTGTTAAATGATGCCTTGACAGTGTCCATACCGTGGCATGTACTTGCTGGTCTTCCTCCAAGAGAAACCAGTTACAGAACGGGGATGAGCCAGGTATACAAATGAAAAGGCCATCTCTCCCTGGAAACTGACACTGGGTTCTGGAGGTGTGAAGAGTTTGGAAACACCTGACTTCCACTTACTAGTGCTGTACCAGACCTTTACTAGGCAGTCATCCTGAGGAGGAGAGAATTAACAGGGATACAATTGATACCATGCTGTTGAATGTGCTATTACAAGTTAAAGCCATTAGGGTTGTAGGCCTTATCTTAAAAAAAACAAACAAAAAAAACACCATAGCCAGTACTGGTCAGTTCACCTCCTGTGCCCTGCCCTTGAGCAAGGTGCCAAACCCCCCAACTGCTCGTGGCGCCTGTCCATGGGCAGCCTCCTCAGTCGGACATCTCTACATTTAATGCATGTGTATACAGTAGGTCCGGTTTGCATGTGTGTGTGTGTATTTCAGGCCTGTATGTGCGTGTAATGTATATTATCAGAGTGAACAATTTATCTTTTCTTAACAATAAAAATATACAATGCAAACATGACTTGTGCACACTAATTTGTGTCCAAATCCTGGTAAAAGCTCGACTTACCTGTCCAGCAGTAGCAAAGAATTCCCCATCAGGAGAGAACTTCATTAAACTGACTGGAGAGGCCGTCCTTCAGCAAAAAAACAACAAGAACTCAATGCTCAAAAGGTCTGTAGTTTCAAGATACAAAATAGATAGCAAGTAATGGCATCTGAAATTAAATAATTACAAAACAAGTAAATTCAAAGTTAGATGTACTATAGTATTGGAATATCAAAAAATATTACAAAACAAATCTATATGGAGTGGGTTTTTCTAAATTGCCTATTTTACTTTGGAAAAACTCCACTCCCTTTAAAAAAAATATAGAATCACCACCTTAAAAAGGTAGCCTGCATCATGTGAAGATATTGTATTTCTCAGTTCTTACTTGCTTTGCCAGATACAGCTCCAGGCAGAATGAGAGTCTCTTATGGTCATCTTTGCCTGCTTTTCCACTTCTTCAGCCTCATCTTTCACTCCATCAACATTAGACCACAACTGGAGGCTACTAGAGCCTGTTAACAAAGTGCTGCCTGAATACACAAAAACACATCCACACTGTCAGGACCGACATGTCTTGTATCATATAATCCGTTTTTTAAAAAAAATGCAGGAAGGCATATATACTGCAGGAGCGTGTGTATATTGGTATTTTCATGTTACTTTAAGAGGGCACTGTGTATCAAAGTACCTGTGGGGTGCCAGGCCAGGTTCCGTACCATAGACTTTAATACAAATTGACCAGTCTTCTGCCATTGGCAGTTCAACTTCTGTAAAAATGTTAAAAGTAAAGACATTTAAAAAACAATTTTGTTAGAAATTGGACAGATTATGAAAAAAAATGGTATATTATATTAGTAGTTACAACTGCATAACAAGAACTAACAGTGAAGTTGCTTTCATGTAGGCCACATGTGATCAGGGCACATGGACAGCAGCTCTAATACCAGGGAACTTCTGCATTGAAAGAGGTACTGGGTTGTTTTTAATCTTTCCATTCCTTATGATTCCTTCTTTGACTTCTCTAACAACAGAAGGCTGTTCAAAACTGACATAACAAAGCTAGGACTTCTGCACAGACTATAGAATAGGAATAAACAGTAAACACGACAATGACTGCAAAACTTTCTACAATATTTCAGTAAGAATGTGCATGTGTTTGAAATATAAGTTTTTCCTTGGAGACTTTCTGATGGGTTTAAAAGAACAATATTTTAATCTATTTCAAATATCAAGAGAGCGTCGCCTGAAAGAGAAAAGTCTCGTTTTTCAGGAGGATCTGAATATATGCATGACTGTGACTGGAAGACAATGTAGGCTACTCACACTCAGTGATGTGTCTTTTTGATCTGGGTGCTGAACAGGCTCAAAGACACACACAATGCTTCCATAGGAAGCTGCAATCTGTCAGCAGAAAAAAAAAGGCAACATGTTAAATATTAAGACATATTTTCTGATACAGATTTAAAAAGGTTTAACTGAAAACATATTTGCAAGAATCATATATTATTCCACATATTATATTCCAATTTAAGTTAAAAAATTATCAAATTATTGTTGTAAATTGCAGTTAAACATTTGAAAGACACATTTCATTGCAAAAGTATCAACTGTATGTTTATGTAATAGACTTTATATTTTTGAAATACTACTAACTCATATTTTTGACAATTTAGACAGTAGGTCTTATGAGTGTAGATCTTTATTCAAGATCCTAATTGGGAGCAGCAAACTAAAACAATATGTAGCTTACTATACAAACAATGACATGTCTCAATAGTAAATTAGTAAAGTCCCTGGACAACAAAGCAAAAATACCTTGAGGATATAAACAACCCAGTGTTAAGTCAACATTGTCTACATGCTAAAGTGCTTTCCATGGGAGTCACAGTCAATGTTTAACAGACTGAATGTGGGAAATGTCAGTGGCAGTGCACAGAAATAACTAGCTTAATAAGGTCTGGGTCTTAGATAATACAAGCTGTGTCTCTATTGGGGTAAATAATGTGCCGACTGTCACAGAATGAATACTGTGAAGGAGTGAGTCACACACTCACTCGTGCAAATGTGCATATATTAATTGACACAGCGCACACACACACACACACAGCACAGTCTAATAAAATCTTTCGAGACAGATGATGGCTCATGGCATGATGGTACATAAGAAAAATATATCCTTTTTTAGGACACAGATCACGTTTAATCAAATTCCAGGTGAGAGCAAAATGTAACCCATCTAGGATGTAAAAGAATGATATACTGTAGCTCTGTGCATTTGCTATTTAAACGACGTGGGTGCTGGACGGGAAATTGATTACTGCGTGGGTCTTAAACTAGCAAAGACACTTGCATCAGGCTTTGCGCTGCGCCAGGTGCAAGATAGGGCGGCAAGTCTCATTTTTTGTGGTTATAATTTTGACTATTCTTTGGTCTGATTTTCATCTTAAAGCTCCAGCAAACCTGTTTAACTTAACCAGAAACAGCCTGCTGTTTTACCTAGGGCGTTTTTAAAAGTTGATTTAATGCAACTGCTTTCTGGTTTTAGGGGAGGTTGCTCCCTGTCCTGTCTCCCCAGTGTTGCTCTGCATGCATTAGTTCTGATGCTTTGACCTGATGCAAGCATGTTGAGAACAACAAATAGGCATTACAATTGTGAGATAGTCTAACACAGAGATCAAACAATGTAATTATTTTTGCTAATGACATTAAGCAATACAAAGTTCACATGTAACACAACACTTAAAATAGTGCAGAGGCCCGGTGGAGGTTGCAGTTCCGCTCAGTGATTATGTTGTTTGCTCTAATTTTAGTAATGTCTCACAATAATGTGGTATTCTTTTATCTAATTAGACTTTCAATATAATGATTTTGGAAAATACACATTTCATTGCAAAGGGTCATAAATGCTTTCAAAATGCATCTGAAGTGCTACCAGTGTGAGCACAGGGGATGTGTACTCAACAATGATGTGTAAACTACTAGCATTGGAAATATCACCGCATGGAGAAATACCAACTGAGCTTGCTTGAAACAGATGCTAGACCATGCTTGAGACATGTGAGGATCACATGAGGGGAGTGGTGAAGGATTGGGTGAGCAATCTTTACTCTCATTTGAATTAAAATCAGGCCTGTCTACTGTTTTAATAAGGCTACCACCACCCCTAATTAAAAAATAAACCCAAATTACAGTGATGGGCTGGCAATGATGACTTCTGCCTTTTATATCTTTATGGAGTAATGTGTCAAATGTTTGCAGACGTAACAATCCTGGAATTATCCCCATTTATTTGATTTGCCGCATTGTTACTCAGTAACTAAGACAAATCGTGAATACTGTGACTGTAGTTAGGACGGGTTGCTTTGGCTTCCACTGATAAAAAAAGTGTGTAAGTATGTGATTTGGACATAAATTTCTTCTTGTAATCACTGCCACTGGTATTAAAACAATGCAAGCTAGATAGTATTATTATAAACGAAGCCTGCAGAGATTTAGCGTACACATTGTACAGATTCAGATCTGACCTTTAGCAGCTTTGCAGTTTTTATAGCATCACTCTATGGGGAAAGTTCCAAAACTCCAGAAGAAACTACTCAAAGAACCCAAACCAGCTTGAGTTGGGACTAATAGCCGGACAACTAGTGTCAGCAAGTGTTGTGTTGAATCTCGGCCAAGTTTTTTAGTGTTTACATCAGTTTTTTAGCAGTGAATTCCATACTTCAGGCCTTAATCAAATATATAGTAGGCTATAATTCTTTATTCTTGCTCCTAAATATTGCTGAGCGATATGGAGAAAAATCAAATACCACAATATTTTTGACCAAATAAATCAGAATCAGAAAAGGATTTATTGCCAAGTAAGTAACACTTACAATGAATTTGCCTTGGTGGTTGGTGCGTACATAAACAAACATATTAACTATTAATATATATACAATATCTATATTGCGACGATACTGTAGGGTTGACTATTGGTGCTTTGACAAAATATTTACACAATGAGATTTTTGATAAATGATCAATAGTAATGTGGATATAATGACTAAGTGGGTAAAGGCGAATAATACAACTGCGAGAACAGTCTGGTAAGTTCAGGAAATTACATAACTTTACTGTAATGCAGCCATTAAAACCCTTAGGCCATATTACGATATCCAAAAATCTAAGATGATATCTAGTCTCATATCATGATATCGATATATTGCCCAGCTCTACTCCTAAATACTTTCTGCAACTTGGACTAACCCCAACACCACTGTCCTTCAAAGTCTACCTGAAAATCCGCCAAGACAAGTAAAACCTGATCCAGTTCTACATTTAGACTATTCCTGTAGCAAACTGAAAGTGTACACACAAGCAATTATCTTGATGTCTCTCTGTGCCACAGAGAGAATATAAGAAACATCAAAAAGCAATCCATTTTTGACAAAAAAACATCACAACCGATCTTTTGTTTGTGGCAACACTTAAACCCATTTTGGAGTCCCTAAAGGGATTATGAGTAGCATTACATCGGTGAAGGTGCCTGCTGTACCACTACCTGCCTTTACTGGGTGATTTTTCTCTCACTAGGAGTTGATGATAGGAAGCTCAAGTTCATGAAAACAGACTTTGATGTTGCCAACAAATCTCTTCACTGAAAACATAGGCTGCAAACACTTAATACGAGAGTTGCCACTAATGTGCCTTGCAAAACAGTTACATTAATCTATAACAAAATCTGAGCACAACAGAGTCCTGGACATTTTAGCAAAATTGGACTAAGCTTGCCTACCACACATTCCACCAACCCTGATTGTATGGTCATTAAAACAAAGCGAAGCAAAAGGAAGCAGAACTGTACGTCACGGTGCTGTGCAAAACATCTTTTTTTTTTATTGATCCCCCATTATGCAGTTTGATCTCTGTCAAAATCAATGGATGGCAGTAAGGGTTGGGTATAAATATGGTGCATTATTATTGTATTACGCACATCCTTCATTGTTTGTATATGGTGGCAAAATTTTCTGTAGCAAATCCTTTATCTTCCATTGAGATACAATAATTCTCCAATTCTTTTTTTTTTTTTTTTTTTAAAAGATAAAGAAAACAACAATGCCTATCAAGTTATTTTCATTTAAATAAGCATTCCTGTGATTATCAGCACACTATGAATACATTGAATTAACATTTTAAAAATAAATATTCATTTAAACTGAAATGTTTGTGCTCAACAAATGGTATGGTATTACAGAAACATCCTGGTTTGCACATCAGCCTGAGAACCCAACATGACACAACACTACTCCATTATTCTTACCTGTCCACCCTGCAGTGAGCAGTCGACACAGCCGACCTGGATGTTGCCATGTTTGGCCCCTGGGATGATCTGCAGTCGCTCAAAGTTACTGCCCAAAATCACCACATCACAACCTGACGCATAGGCCTATCAAGAGACAAGGAGACAGCAAAAGGGGGAAAGAGATGAAGATGAAATTCAGATCCACCCAGAGAGTGCCACTGTGTCAAATGATAGTCAGTTGCCACCATATGACAGCTCTGGAGTACAGGCAGATAGGATTAGAATTCAACGCTCTCTTTCTGTGGCTCGCAGGAGGAGATCTTCACATGAGCCCCGATTTACTGACTCGGTCTCCTTCACAAGAGGACAGACAAAGAGAAATAGGTCTATTGATCCATTCTCTAAATAGCATCGCAGTAGTGTCTCATAGAGTTTGCTTTGAGGTCACAGAGTGCAAAAGCAGTCAGAGGTACTGACATATATTTCTGACAGTCCTAAAACCTTCAGTAAACAAGGACTTCCTGCAGTAGAGGGAAGTGCTTTTGCACTATTAAGCATGACCTAAATTATGTAACACAAGGACATAGGCTACATTCTAATGCAATTTGAAAAACAACTATAAAAATAAGCATTTGTTCAAGCTAACACATCCCTATCTGTTAGATTGATTAATTAAGTAAGTAACACATCACATGAATGGTGTTTTGTCTACATGGTTTTATAGTGGAGGTGCACCACCTCCCCTGAAACAAAGCACATTTTTACTAAATACTTATTTCTTTAGGCAAGGTAAGGATGACGACTTTGACTTCCTTCTTAGGCTACATCCACACTGCTATGTTGCGTTTTTAAAACAAAAACACATTTGTGTGGATGTAGCCTTAGTCCATGTGGTAACACTACCCTTAGCAAAGCCTATTTGGCATCAGTGCTTTTTACAATCTGTACTTTTGCTCCGCTTACTACATTCAAAACAATTAAATTAACAAGAATCTGTTCTGACACATCAGTTTGGCCACCCCCTAAGAATTGGAGCTCCTAAATGGCTCGAAGGGAAATATTTCCAGAGCTTGAAATATCTTACCGTGAATGGCACATCGTTGACGCTCCCTACAGAGAAACAGTTGTCTCCAGGGTTGACAGCCCCCGTGAGGACCTGATGGAGATTCATGGCTCTTGTTTATAGTCCCTATGTGCTCTGTCCTCCTCTCTCCTTTCTCACAACACCCACCCACTCCAGGTGAGATTCATAGGAAACCATGGGAAGGATGTGTTCATCTTTGTCTGTGGCCTGTAATTTCTATTCAGTGTCTCTACAGGCTTGCTGTTAGGAAGAGAGGAAGAGAGATAAAAACATAAGACAGAGAATGTTTTGGTTTAGGCTAAATGGTAAATGGACTGCATTTATATAGTGCATTTCTAGCTTCCCAGACAAAGCTCTTCACCATTTGCCTCATTCACCCATTCATAACACATTGTTGCTGCCATGCAAGGTGATGGCCTGTCAATCGGGAGCAACATGGGGATTCGTGTCTTGCTCAAGTACACTTTGACATGTGGAGCCAGAGATGGAATGGCTAGCCCTCGTGAATGAAGGACAAGTCCCTCTACCTCCTGAGCCACAGCTGCCATAGTAAAGCCTAGGGCAATTTGATTTAACATAATGCACATGTTATGTTATCAAGAAGGAAACATGCGGTCTGTGAATTGTTTCTGTTGCACCGTATTTTGCTTACAGAGCAAAGTATTCTCAAACCTTCCTGCACACTAGTCCAAAACTGCATAGAATCTCACAATGGGAGCTTTGGCACGAAAGCTCATTTGATCCTGGTGGCCTATCCTAAAACCCATGCCACTTAGTGTGTTGTTGGGTGTTTGTAAATTATAGAGTGTGGTCTAGACCTCCGCTATCTGTAAAGTGTCCTGAAATAACTCTGGTCATGATTTGACACTATAAATAAAATTGACTTGTATTGTGTCAGCTGGTTATCATGAAAAGTTATTTCACTGCCAAACAAATGTAGTCAGCTTGATAATTGCCAAACTAATTAGCATGTGTATAGGTATTTGAATTACCATCAGGGGTAAATATAGGGGAGGGCTTTTTGGGAGCCTATAAAATATGACCTTGGACAAGCAAGGTGATGCTGAAGTAGCTGATGACGTACAAGTCCATTGGTCCAGTGTCACATAATCTCTGGGAAGTAGGAATTTCTAGCAGTGTGACATCAGGTTCTGTGTACTGCCCAGGTAGAAATTGTCATGTGTATTTAATAAAGAGGCAACTGTATGACTGCCATTGCAGGATAAATCTAGTTAAGCCATATATAGGATTTTAGATTTATTCTGAAAGTGTATAAACTATAAAAGGCATTGTATTACAATTTCTACCAAAGGTACTTAAGTGATAGAAGTAGGGTGAATTATTGGGTGGGTAACAGATAACACCAGCACTGACCGTGTAGGCCAATGTACAATATTTCACCTCTGTATGCTGGCAGTGGCAGCAAAGCAAGTCCAATAAAGAATAGAATAAAAAGGCCATTATTAAAAGGGTGGAGAGCAGGTGTCAGTGGGCCAAGCAGGTCACCACAATGAAGGCTACACCTTACTTCAGCACTGCAAGCCATGTTAATCTCCTTTGTGTTACAACTTGTTTTACAGTGTTTGTCCACTAAACTTTGTTGCAGGAACAAGTAAGGACAATTGAGTAAAGTAACATTCACAGAATAAATTAATCCATATCATTTATCTAAAAGCTTTACTAATATACAGTAACGTTGTCTCACTTTTTGGGGTATCTACATCACTTGTCGTTTTAACCTTACACCACAAATTTTTTTGTAACTGGGCAACAAGTACTTGAATGTCAAAGTTTGGTCTACAACATTAATACAAAGTGCAGCAGCAACGTTGGGATATTTTATAACTAGAGACAATGTGAGTTATGTTCCCTATGCTGTGGCAACTCACGTGATAGGGTTAGCAAATGACACATCTGACTAGCACTGCGTCACATGAATACAAAAAAAATAATTGTTAGTGTCTGTCTCACTGATTTTAAGCGAAAACTCCATATCAGCGCTCTGTTTACAAGTCGTCGAATCATGAAGCTAACTTAGCTGTCAAGTTTAGCTAGCCATCTGCAGTTAATAACATAACGTTAAACACCGTAACACGACCAGTGTTAGAGACTTACCTTGTGCTGCTACTTTCTAATATGTCCTGTAGATACAACGATAACAGGTATCCTTTTCAGCTGCTCTCTTTGATGAACGTTAATGTTAAATTATTAGGTCTCCTCAGTTAGCTGGCGTTTACGCGTACTAGCTTGTTAAGCTCTCTTTTAGCGAGCTCGAGCTAGAAAGCTAGCTGTAGGTCACTTCTGGCACACATTTAGTGTCTGTCAATATCTGCTTGCCAAGACGAGTAGCTTTTTAATTACTTCTCAAAATGCTAACCATAAGAAGGAGCCAACCTCTCCGCAAGGTTAGCAGATAAAAAGCTTCCAAGGAGGAAGCTTTTCCTTATGTTGAAGATGTGTCATGATGACTGTTTCGCTGCAATGCATTATGGTCCTTGTAGTTGCTTTTTGACAGATAAAATTATCCCACAACAGGGATATTTGCAGTGTTATAGCAGCAAAGGGGATAGAGCAAAAACAAGAGGCATCAGTAAAGAATGCAAGATATAATATTAAATATGTAAACTATAAAAAAAAGTAGAAAAACAGTACACATTAAAAAAGCAAGTGACAGTGAAAAAAGCAGTACAGGCAAACTATAATAAGTTGGCTAAACAGACTGAAAGGTTGAATACAAAGTATTCACAGTATTGCACGGATAAAATATCAATAATGATATTACACAGATTAGTAAACCTTGATATTGCACATGAGTGAGTTGTCAGTTTTGGTATGTACATGTTTTGCTATGACAGCAGCGTAAGATCAGCATAGCACACACCTGCCTACAGTAGCCCATTTGTTTTGGTGTTATTATTTTCACCTTTTGTAATAGAAGATTTTGGTTGTACCGGTTTGTAGTGAACACCTCCCCAGGTGTGGCTTTGTTTACACTATGTGAATCAGGACATGTCCTAATGCTCAACTGAAAAACCTTGCTCAGAACATTTTAAATGTCAAAATGTGTAGAAGTATAAATTACAGACTACTTTAACAGTGCCCCTAAAGTGGTGAAAGTAGCTTTTACTTTAAAAACTTCATTTTGCAACAATATTTAACCCATCCACAGTGTCAAAATAAGCCATCAGCATCTGTGAACCAAGCAAGCTCAGATCTGTGGAGACACACAAACTAACCACACAACCATCAGTGATAGTTTACTAGTGACACACTTCTATATACAGTCTATGGTGACACACCCTCAGGCACACTGTGCATCACCACAGTCAGGTTTAAATTCAAAGTATATCAATGTGTCTACTGTCTAGTTTTTGACTGTAAACTAAACATCACTCTCATAGCTGCAACCATGCTGTGTGACTCACTATTTAAATCTGATTGTTTGCTTGATTGTTGAATAATGTTTATATACTACTACTACTACGATACAACTTTATTGTCAATCGAAGGCTGAAATTCTTTGTGCATCCCTGGGTAGCTCGTATAAAGAAAGAGGACATACACATACATACAAACATACATGAGATTAATAATACCAACAGACATACGTTTCTTCCAAGTAGGAAAAACAAAGAAAACATGTATAACAACAGAAAATGACATGAACATACACACAGACAATGTCTTGGAGACGTATATCCCTGAAATATGTATTGCACTGGATTTAATGTAGCTGGTTTAACAATAGGATAGATTGATGTATGAAAGAGTTTTTAAGTCTGATGCAATTAAAAGAATGAACTCTAAAGCATCTGTTTGAAGGCAGAAGCTGATATTCACTGTTGACGAGTCTGAAGAGTCATTTGAAATATTTCTGGCCAGTCTAAGCATACTATTATTGTGAGCCTCCTGAAAGGAGGGTGCTACAGGTAATCCTATAATCTTTGAGCAAATTTTGAATAGAATCTGATTGAATAGCTTTGTTTTATTTTTAACTGATAGGCTACTTAGCCAAGCAGTACTACAGTAGAGCATGATACTCTGAATTACTGATGTGAAAAACAAAGAAATGATTTGGCTACTAGCTCCGAAGGATCTCAATCTACGAAGAAAATAAACACGCTGTTGTACTTTTTTTGCAGATAAATTCTATATGAGAAGAGAGAGTTTCGTCTATCATGGCACCCAAATATTTATAGACTGAGACTGATTTCTGAGTTATGAATCATCACTGAGGACAGTTGACAATTCGGGGTTATTCCAAAAATGATTTCCTCTGTCTTCACAGTACTACTACTACTACTACTACTACTAATAATAATAATGATAATGTTTGTTTATTGTTCAATATATTGAAGTATTTTTTATGTGCACTATCGTCTGTCCTTTGTATGTGCCAATATTGTAGTCTAGCTGTGTCAGTCATTCTCTCTTAATTACTTGTCGAGGGCCAACAAATATTGGTCACTGCTGGACCAAGGCCAAATATATAACTTTCACCTTCTAACTTTCTAGTGCTGTTAAGTTATATTCCACAATGTTTGGTCATCGGATGTAAATTGAATCTAAAAAGTAGATTTTATTCCCTATTCGTGTCTGAGATGAGGGACAGAGGTGTGTGAAGTCCTCGCATTTTGCCTAAACAACCACAAGGTGTCTCTCATGTTCAAAACACAGGATCTGGTGTTCTTTTTTTGCGTGTTTATGACCATATTTCTCTTTTTCCTACATAGCATACAAGCATGTATAAATATTTTACATTATTATTACTTTGGTCAAGAATGACATGGTGGCTCTAAGTCTTGCAAATATGGTAAGACTCCTTCATTTTAATATGCCATTTAATGAACACAGAATAAATAAGATGTAATCTTATATATATATATATATATATATATATATATATATATATATATATATATATATATATATATATATACATACAGTGGGGAGAACAAGTATTTGATACACTGCCGATTTTGCAGGTTTTCCCTGCAGTCCTGGGGGGCGAAAATGCCTTGTTGATGCTAGAGGTCAGAGGAGAATTGGCCGACTGATTCCAGCTGTTAGAAGATCAACTTTGACTCAAATAACCAACAACATCCGAGGTATGCAGCAAAGCATTTGTGAAGCCACAACACAAACAACCTTGAGGCGGATGGGCTACACCAGTAGAAGACCCCACCGGGTACCACTCATCTCCACTAAAAATAGGAAAATGAGGCTACAATTTGCACGAGCTCACCAAAATTGGACAGTTGAAGACTGTAAAAATGTTGCCTGGTCTGAGGACTCTCCATTTCTGTTGAGACATTCAGATGGTAGAGTCAGAATTTGGCGTAAACAGAATGAGAACATGGATCCGTCATGCCTTGTTACCACTGTAGTACCAATTGGGCATCGTTTAAATGCCACAGCCTACCTGAGCATTGTTTCTGACCATGTCCATCCTGTTATGACCACCATGTACCCATCCTTTGATGGGTACTTCCAGCAGGATAATGCACCATGTCACAAAGCTCGAATCATTTCAAATTGGTTTCTTGAACATGACAATGAGTTCACTGTACTAAAATGGCCTCCACAGTCACCAGATCTCACCCCAATAGAACATCTTTGGGATGTGGTGGAACGGGAGCTTCGTGCCCTGGATGTGCATCCCACAAATCTCCATCAACTGCAAGATGCTATCCTATCAATATGGGCCAACATTTCTAAAGAATGCTTCCAGCACCTTGTTGAATCAAACGAAGAATTAAGGCAGTTCTGAAGGCAAAAGGGGGTCAAACACGGTATTAGTAGGGTGTTCCTAATAATCCTTTAGGTGAGTGTATATATATATATATATATATACTATTTAGACTGCAGCTCACTTCTTAATTTGTACTTTACATTTGTAATGGGCAAAACACTGTTGAATGGGGAAATGAATGAGGATGGGGGGTTGGAGGCTTCAAACTCAATTAAAGCATGTGGAGATAAATGGGACAGACATTCTCCATGAATATTTAAAATGGCTGACATGTCAGTGACATTAGGGAAGGTTGGCAACAATTTATCGTCATGGCAGTTGAATGGTGTTGATGATGAAACTGTTGACTTCCCAGTCAGGAAGTAGGTCACAGCATTATTAAAGATGTAGCCTTTATAGAATTAATGTGCTAAACATTTTAGCTTTTCAGTTTTGACACACCCACACACACACACACACACACACACACACACGCACGCACGCGCATGCGCATGCACACACACACACACACACACACACACACACACGCACGCACGCACGCACGCACGCACGCACGCACGCACGCACGCACACACACACACACACACACACACACACACCATCCATCCTGGTGTAATAACAACACCCTGTCTTGTTTTAGCATCTCAGTTTTCTACCAGTACGTTTGACTTTGAACAAAAATCACAGAGAAAATAAAAGAGAATTATTTCTTTCATTGACAAAGTCCATGGTGTATTAAGGATATAGCTATTGAGTGATATTGAATTCTCTGAGTTTATTTAAGAGTGCCTATTCTTTTCCAGCCACAGTTTCTTTAGTGCAGACACCCAAAAAGAAAAAAATACTCTAGCTGTTAGCTCTAGCTGTTACGTTAGCTGTGTTTTAAAGAACCCTCCTGTGCCACAACATGGTCTAAAAGTCAACAGATGCTGATACCGTATTTCTGACTAAAAGTATTACGTTACATAAAGAGTTTTTAGTTTTAGTGAGCAGGCACTCTCTGCCTCAGCTATTATTTCAGTGGTAGGGGCAGGGAGCTCAAAGTTAGAAGAGGTACCAAAAATATCATATCTGTGCATGGTCCAAGTTGTATTTGGCAGCATCTCTCAAAACCTGCAAGACTGTTAATCTGATAAAACAGGCATCAACACTGTTTTAAAATAAAAACGATAAAACTAGACTACAGTATAAAATCATAGTCCATGTAATGGTTGTTGATGCACTTCATTTTAGCATTTACGCCCAATATATGTTACTAATAACATTTATACATATTTATGATTTACACATACTTCATACAATTTGTAGTGTGAGTACAGTAACTTTATTTCATGATGCTAAAACTGCTATTTGCTGACAACAACACTACCCACCACCATATTCAGTTCCCTCAAGTGCAAGTTTTTTATTGCAATCTCCTTGTCTCCATCATTTATTTGTGATTTTTGTCTTAATATACGTAATTCTTTGTTATACTTCATTTATTTTTGTATTGTAGATGTTCATACTGTCTATAGTATTCTAGTTTCTTTTTAAAGATACTTATCTGTATTATACATCTGTTAATTCTAGGTTACAAGCATATGGTATCTTTTTTTTATCTCTTTAAACTGTAGAATTGGAAAAGAATTCAGTAGACTTGCTCTTCATGTTAATGAGCTCTTGATTTTTCGATGCGCAAACTAGTTATATTTTGATCTAATTGAAGGATTAAAATAGTATAAAGGAGAAAACTACAAATAGCATTATTTTTTGTATATGTTTTACATTGTAAACATAAGACACAAGATGGCAGTATTGAAACATTTAAAAATCTTGGGTGGTGAGGCTGTCATACCTGTCAATGCACTGCAATTTAACCTCACAACCAACACAACAAACTTGGCTGCTGCATACATGTAAACTAAGCCCATTGCAAATGCAAAACACAGACTGGTAAAAAACACACAAAAAACACTTACCCTTCTCAGTTTTAACAATCATGTAAATTTTATTTCCAAATTAAACCAACATAAAACTTGATCAAAAAGTTTGGGTCTCGCTCCAGATAACATGAACTGTGCCCCAGCTTCTTTGGAAGGTTTATTCAGTCCTTGCTAATGCATAATCCATGAGATTTTATTTTTCCCTTGAAATGTGAGTTGTCTCTTTGAAGTGTTTTGTGGTATTATTATACTGTGGTTTGACGAGTAATAATGTTGATGTCTTGTATGAGCTGTAATTACTGGATCTAGAGGTAGGAGGGCAATGCCAAAATGGGCTTGAAGTTTCAGTGTGGCTATGCTTTGATGTTTCATGTGCGAGGGGGGGAAGTAAGGCTCAGCAACTTTTCCACAGGACAAAATACCCACAAGTTGCTGAACTTTGTATGACAGACAGGGACATGAGTAGCTAACCATAATGAAGCATAATGGCAAATAAAACAACTGTTCTTTTGAAGAGACTAGCCAGTTAACATTTGGCTTTGGTAATCACAAAATAATCTTAGGGTAATTATGTATCCTTTAAACACTCATGAAATGATAAGCTTTCATTTTGGTAGGCCTATACATACGTGTAGAACTGCACTGAGAGGTATAATGGGCTTTGTTTGCGCTCAGTAAACCAAACCAGCTGCACTGCACTGCATGATAGTATTGTTTCTGTTAGTGCCATCTCTGGCAGACTTTCTGTGTTTGTAATCCACCAGCTCTTCCTCCTCTGCAATATAATTTCAACACTGTCCTACATTTCTGCGTAATGACCTTAAAAACGTCCTTGGCTGTAAATGTTGAGTCAACTGGAGGTGTGTTTATGTGTTTTTTGCTGTCAGCATGTGTGAAGGCCTGCGTACATCAGCGCTCGCATGTATCAGTCTGTGCAAGCGTGCATGTGAACATGTGTGCATCACTGCATGAGGTGTCTATGAGTGTATCTCCTGTGTGTTCGTGTTGCTCTCATCGAGTCTCATTCTGCAGAGGTGTCTGTTAAGCGGTGGGAACAGACATTACGGTCGGAGGAAGAGGGGTTAGCAGGCAGGCAGGCAGCAGGATATCCCATCACATTAGGGTGGCTGCTGCGCCCACTTCCTTCAACTCTTCCCAGGAAGAGGTCAGCAGAGGTCAAGCAGGCTCCTCCCTCTGTCATTATCCTTCCATCACCTGCCGTCCTCTCTGTGCTGACGACCGAACTTTCGCTTCTGTCTCTTCAACCTTTACTCTTGGAAGCAGCTTTCACCCCTTTTCTTTTTCTTCTTGTCTGACTCGGCCTTTATGATTTTCCCATATTTTTTTCTCTCCATCTGTTCCCCAGTTTTCGTTCCTTTCACAGCCTTTTATTTGTCTCTTTACGCCCTTTTGATAGCCCTACATCACTCTCAATTTCCCTTTGTCATTTTCTCTCACAGATTCAGAGAACTCAGGAGTCCCTTATTTCTGAGATCTTTTGTTGAGTCTGCAGCTGATCTCTAGATTGCAACAGATATAGTATACATCTACTGCTGCTTTCAAAGACAAACTGGAGATTGAACCAAATTCTTTTAGAGGAGGATCTCTGGTGAGTTTTTAGCAAGAGGACTATAGCTGTGTATTGTGAGCCTGAGAGTGCAGCCTAATGTCTGTCAAAAATACAGCTAAAATCTAGGGCAAGTGGTAATGCAATATAGATGTTATGTCATCATGAATATTTCATGATACACGACAATTTACTGTAATAGAATAATGTATGGGTATTGACTAAACTGAGCAACTGAGGTGATAATTATATGTCTTTATATTCTGTCATGCAAATTTAAAGTGAAATATTTCATCCATCTTAGCAAAACTTGATAGCTGCCTGAAAGCAGAGCAAACTTAATTCACTTGATTTAAACTTTAAACAGCACTGCAATATTTGAGCATGATGGTTCAATATTTTAGCAAAATCTGTATAAGTATCCCACCCAAAACGAGAAATTAGTCATTTGCATCTTACATATCAGATTTGAAAATCACAAAGTTGTGCACATCTTTATACTGCAGATCTCTCCTTGTTTTGAACACTAAGACGCTCTGTGGTTCACTCAAATTTGAGCTGGATTTGCCTAAGTGTGTTTCGACTTTGTTTAAGCTTAGGTCTCTTCATCATCAGATGCTTTGACACCATTTTTTGTCTGGCTGCCTACTACTGTCTGTGGAAATGTGGAGTAAACTTGCTTAATGAGGAGACAAGAATATTTCTCCATGATTTAAACAGAGATCACACAGCAGATGTCCAGAACACATCTCTCTCAAACAACACACATCTGATATCAAATCAGATACAGTGTAGAGACCTGAAATGAAAACCACGGGAATCATTTCTATCTCTTGTCATAAGAAACCAGACTCACATGTAAGTGATGTCCAAATTCAGAACATGTGAAAAAGGTTCAAAGTTTTTGACATTAAGGATACAGTTTGTATTACCTTCACTTAAATTATCCATCATTTAGGTGAATATCATATTGCTAAACACAATTCACTCCAGTTGACCTCAAATCAAGAATCACATCAGGTTTAAACACTAAACTGTCCATATTTTCTACAACACTGAATTATCTGTTTGTAGTGAAATGTGCAATCTAGCGTTTAGTGTCTACGACAGATTGTTGAGTTATGGCTGTTGAATATACCTGTAATGGCTTTGGTATTGGTAGTGGCTCCATGATATCTGGTCATTATGCCTGTCTGATTTATACTTCTTCTGTCGACCCTCACCCACGGTGACCTACATTCACTTTCATCTCACCCATCAATCATTTAGCAGTTCAAAGCAAAGTTCTGTCTGTGGAAGAACGCAGAGGGCTTGATCATAATGGCATTAATTCTTCAATGGCACCAAAAAAAAGTGCCCAATATTATCTATGTAAAGCTGCTGTCACTAGATTGCTGTGGATAAAACGGAATACAAACTACAATACATCAAGAGATGATGGATGTGAAGCAGATTGTTTTGACGATCATCAATGAGTGGAGTTAGCAAGCTATTATTCAAGGTGTACATTAAATACCCCTCATTCATTCACCCCCAAACAGCCACAAAAAAAACACTGTAGAAATAATACAAGAAAAACAACCACTGCAGTCGCCAAGGGAAAAAAAAGAATCACTGTGAATGTCTGTGATGACAGAATATGTAGCTGACTGCAGTTCAGTGGCATTAAAACAGCATACTATGTACACACAGCAAAGGGCAGAGACAGAAGAGACAGACACAGAGATAAATGGTCAGGCAGACAGAATGGGAGAGAGAAAGAAAGACAGAGAAATGTATTGGACTGAAAAATAGATGAGCACTATGGGTGTGTAAGCAGAGGCTGGATTACTTATTTAGTAGGGACTGTGTGTACATGTCATTAAATCAGCTACTATGCCCAAATCCAGCCGCCCATGTGAAGCTAAAGCTGGCGCTCGAGGAGAGAATTGAGACACTGGAGTCAAATCTGGATCTAGATTTGGATCTGGATCAACGGGCCGGGATGAAGATGGGAATAATAATATGCAATGTCAGGGGAACATCTGCTTCCACTTTGTATGCAATTGTAGTTCTTCCAAGCTATGCTGTGCTCTGTGGCATCGTTTTCTCATAAAAATCAATTCCACTCAACACCTGATATGCATTCGTAGGTGCAACAATGTAAGGAAAGGTACACTGTACTTCCATGGTGTGTACACAAATATCTTCATTGTTCATGTAGCCAGAGCAAGGAGACAAAGGTCAGTTATATGCCCCTTGCAAAAATGTGTGAAAGAATGTAAAGATGTTGCATTAACTTATCTCCAATATAGATATACCTTCAACATCATCTGCCTTTCACAATACCATTGTGGTAAAACTAATGTTAATTCTACTTTTACTTTTATTTGTCAACATCTAACATCAACAACCAGTACAAGTGGAACCAGCATTGCCTGAAGTTGTGTCTTGCTGGCATATTGTACACTGACCAATAACGGGATAAGAACTGGCATGTAGGCAGAGAACAGATAAGCGGCCATAGATAACGTTGAACTCAAGAGTTGGTTAAAGCAACTTTGTCTGGCTTGGTGTTGTGACTGGGCTGTAGTTGGTTGTGAGAAGATGGCCTTCAGGAACAGGGCCAAGAAATAAGTGTCAACTGGTCAGCATACAAAGCAATAGCACACAACCTGAAAGCAAAAATGAAACCAACAGTTTACAAAATACTCAGGAAATATACAAGAAGTTCTGGGCACATGAAAATGGGTCAACTAAACAGAACTAAACTCAGGCTATAATAACTTCAACTAAACCATAAACCATAAAGGGGAACAATGGCTGATCAGACTATTTTTGAAACAAAAGTGTCACTCAAAGAGTAGTCTGGCATTGCCAGACCTTCCTCCACAGAGCTGGAGAGGAGGGTCTGGCTAGTCCACACAACACTCTGGGATGGGAGAAAAGCAGGCTCTGGTTTATTGGCATTTCTTTTAATCAATCACAATCGTCTTGGGCGGCGCTACTCAAAGAGAAACAGTACCAGCTAAACTACAGCTATAACATAACAGGGCAACTAGTCTATCAGTATGCATATAATAGCAATTAACCAAAACAAAAGTATTAAGGTAGTAATCCAAATCCCACCCCCATGATGTGGTGGCACTTGGTACAATTCAGGCCACTTCCTTCCAAATGAGGAGCAAATTAACTACATTATTACCTAATACCTAAACCTAATACCTAAACTGTGAAGAAAACTAACTATTTTAATCAGTTGCGGCGCAGCAAGTGCCGCCATCACCCATCTCATGGATGGATACAGCCATACATATTGTAGGTAACCTACATGTAAGGGGGAAATGAATGAATGAATGAGTACATTTCAAGTAAAAGACATTAAAAAACAAACCGAAATTAAAAGAAATGTGGGGAAAGGTTAAAAGGACATCGCTCAATGAAATTTGATATTAAATCCAGTAAGACACTTCATAGACAGTTTAACACAAACAAATAATATGTAAGCATGGAAATTCATTCTTGACCTTGAGAATGCTTACCACTGATGAAATATTCTAAACTTAAGGCTCAGGCGTATACGACCACTTGTTGTTCGACTGAAGTTCCTTACTTGGACCAAGTGATATCTCAGCAAGGTCTATCCGCTGAAAATGGGAACCTAAGTCGAATGTTTTTATTGAGATTAATGAAAATAAATCCAGCAATATTGCAATTTTTTATGTAATGACCCAGTTTGTTTACCCGAACCCTTGTTGGTATTCCCTCTTCACCTTACAGCTTGATTTGCAACTGATGCCAACAACCTCTTTCTGTCTTTTTCAGACCTCATCAGCAGCTTGACGTCCATTTGTGAGGTAGATGAGGGAAGGGGGAGGACACAGGCTCACATACACAAGCACTCAGTGCCCCCCCCCCATCCCCCCCCAAACACACACACACACACACACACACACACACACACACACACACACACACACACACACACACAGTGTCCCATCTGAGATTCTAAAGACTATGCTCTCTAACTGTCACTCCTAGTTACAGACCTATCATGCAGAAATGCTGACTTATTCATGGCTTTCATGCAAACCTGGATGCACAGAGGAAACTGAAGCTGGCTGGGGCGAGGCCCAGCAGGCTTCAGTGTGTGTGTGTGTGTGTGTGTGTGTGTGTGTGTGTGTGTGGTCTGTTTTACAGTAGTATGCTTACTGTACGTTACTCAGACACGCTTTACATAATTTTGTCATTACAGGTGACACACACATATTCAGAATATACTGTATATGCTGACGCCTCCGGCATACACTCAGAGCCAATATCTAATAAGGCTAATAACATTTTTGGCAACTGTTGACTACATGTTGATGACAGGATATGAATACATATTTGAAGTGAGTAAGGGAGAATACATTTAATCCCTGTTATCTCATATTTTCATATTACAGCATATTCACTGATAGTAGCCGTGAGCATGGCCTCCAGATAATGGCACCTCTGTTGGTTTAGAAATGCCTTGATAGTTAAATAAAGCAGGACTCTGTTCGTGGCAAATATGCAACAATATAGCAGCGTGAAATCGATGCCAGCAGTTTAACTGTAATTAATGATGATAAAATATCATTACAATTGTTAAATGAACATTCACACAAGCAAACACACTAAGGGTTGCCTATTGTGAAAATAGTGATAAGTATCTGATATTTATGAGGCTGTATGAAAGTGTAGCAATAATATCTGAATACAAATCAGTTATCCAAATCTTTTGCTGCCAGAAGCAGTGAACTTGTAAGATGATGGGAGTTAAAAAAAAAAGAAGTGAATTTTCTTGGAGACCAATTAAAATGGTGTAAAAGTGTTGCTTGCCAGTTGGATGGTGCTAAAAAATGTGAATGCTCTTCCTGTGACAATGGGCGATACTTACAGTATGTCTTCGGTAATTCTTATTTTCTTGTAATTCTTACTATCGTCCACTAATTATCATAATATATAACCAATGAAACTGGGAGTGTATTTGTAGTGCATATACGTGTCTGTGTATGTGGCTGAGGGATCTTTACAACATTGAATTCATAACTAGGGCATCTGACTTTCACTCTCTACAGGGTTTTTTTGATAATATATTCCAAGCTCCAGTTACAACAGCAGTTACTGTATACATACATTCACGTGGGTGTGTGTGTGTTAATCTGTGTCAATGTGCATATACACATGCATATGAGTGCATGTGTGAGTGACATCTCCCTGCTTGAGACATCTTATGATCATTATTCACCAGCTCATGGGCAACACTCGGTTTATTCTGTTTATTTATTTTTTTAAATGAAGATTTATGTAGAAACTGACACTCTATCATGCAGGATCTGTTTAATATTGCTTTCAGCTCACATGTAATTAAAATCTACTCATGGACACTGCAAATACAGATGAATACACAGAATAAAAACACATTTTTAATTTAATGCAATTTGTTCTTCAATTTTAGTCGATAGCAAGACTTGCAACACCAGTATGGATTATGCAGACAAGTGTGGATAATGTTTCCAGGCTATTTTATCTGTATAACTGATCATTTACTATTTCTATTACCTGGTGTTGTGATAATTTGGCTTTGGTTGCTGTGATACAATAGTTATTGTTCACATGCCATGTGCTAATTGCTTAGAACACTGTTAATTACTACAAATATTGCTGTTTAAATAACCATGAATTCATATTGTATAATTTCTAGAGTTCAGTATATTAGTTCAGTTTTAGCTTGTCTGATGAACCTCTGCGCCAAACTGACTCAACGGTTTTGGAGTGAAAAATGTACAGTGACAACAGCTAAAATATGTTCCTCTATCAAGCCTAAGTGCCTAAAATACACAGTGGACACCTGTGTAGGCCGATGAGTTAAATGTCTAATTGTGGAACACGGTGGTTTACAATTCATTTTCTTACATTCTGTGCAGTTTGTAAAATTATGTAATTATGTTTGTACTGCAATGCCTATAACTTACATACTGTAATTGTATTCATTTTAGTTCCTATAGTACATCACATTGACTTGGGGAGCCTTAGTAATATACCACAAACAGCACATGCACATAGCAATGTCTCTAAATTTACAATATGGGACACTTTTTGAGTGAATGAATACACTTCATCATATGTACTTAATCCCCACGGGGTAAATATCAATTATTCTTCAGAACTAGTAAAATGTCTTGTTATCTTGTGATTGCACAATAGTTGAGCATTTTTGTGTGTGAAAATACAGTGTTTTAAATATTTTGGTCTTTTTGAATATCAGCTGTATCACTGAAACAAGTGTTTTTCTTCCCCTAAGCTGTCTTTTGTAGCCTCCTTGTGACATATTCTATCTCAGCAGATGGATTTTGTTAACTGTCCATCTGCCTAATCTCACTGACTCCTCTTTTGATTAATTGGCCTGTGTCATTCACACTGAAAATGGAGTAATATATTTGTATCCATATAAAATATTTTAGTTCATATATACGCATATATGCATTAAGAGCAGTGGACACATACAAATACAGCGTCCAGGGAGCAACTTGGAGTTCAGTGTTTTGTTCATCTTTGATATGTGGAGGCCGGAGGAGGTCGGGATCAAACCACCATTTTGTAGTTAAGGGCCGACCCTCTCTGCACTGAGCCACATGCCATCCAAAAAGATCACAGAAGATTACATCAACATTTTCTGTAAAAAGAGCATTAACTTATTATCTTGGTGCACTTTAAATGAGCTACTTTTTTTTTTTTTACTGAATTTGACTTTTACCTTACTGTACTAAAATAACCACCTTAGTGCTTCTACTTCTCTCTATAATATTTTGGTCCCTCTTATAGTCCTGCACTCATAATTCACTGTACTGAACCTGGAAATGTTTCCAAAAACACAGTATCACTTTCAAGCCTGTGGCTGTTTACCAGTGTTCGACTAGATCCTTATAATTCCCACTTTCCTGTCAGCATGATCCACAAGTGAATCAATTATGAGATGACAGAAACGGCAGAATACAGTCTATGTTATGAATGCAGATACAGCTGCCGTTCTCCCAGAAGTCACATATGGAAAGGCTTAGCAATCAGCAGTATGTTAGCCACAATTTCTAGATGTAACTACATGTTTACTCTTTTCCACTTTACACCCTTTGTAAACTGGCTGCTGTGCCCATTAGAGTACTAAGAGGAGAGATAGCAGACAGATTCAGTGATTGGCCTGCAACAGTACAATGGCAGTTACCACTGTAAATGGGCTCTATTCCTTTCTCAGCTGTCTGTCTGATCCATAGGTGAGCAGCAGCCATTAGGACTCTGGCAGCAGCAGCAGCAGTAGTAGCTGTTTTAACAAATGATGCTCCTCCGGTGGTCCAGCTGTAATACACACCACTCAGCAGGCTTCAAATAGACATCCCATCACCTACATCATATTGTTATCTATAAGCACAACAAAACACCTGCAACTCCAGCAGGCTGAGGCC
>NC_135859.1:22817837-22877837 GCF_031162955.1 Sander vitreus
CTCCTCTCCTCTCCTCTCCTCTCCTCTCCTATCATCTCCTCTCCTCTCCTCTCCTCTCCCAGTATGTATGAAAGAACCCCCCCAGAGGCACTAGGAAAAGCTGGAAAAAGGATTCAGCAACTCTAAATGTAGGTTATAGATTATCAAGTGTGCAAGGGTGATGATATAAATGGGTGAATCTAAAGAGGAATGAATGCCCACAGCAAAATGTGCCTCTGGTCAGCTGATTGTCAGCAGCAGCAGCAGCAGCACATAATGTTTTGGAAACATGATTCTAGTTTCAACCTTTACAAAAAAAGGAAATATTTCATGCAGCTCTAACAGGGTTTTGTATTTCATCTGTTTTTCCTGAAATCAATGGAAATATTTGGTACTGTTTTTTCATCTGTGACCTTATGTTTTTTTGCAGTCAGTATACATATTGTGCTTGGTATCACACATAAATCTTTTAATATATCTGTAACATTTCATCACTGCTCGTCCTACAATATCAGCCTCAAGGCATTCAAATGTCCTGGAGGCATTTTTTGATTGTTGTACGGGTTGTAAATCCCACCACACTGTTTTCATACATACAACACCACAAACCAGAGTTCTAATCCTGCTATCAACACATTATACATTGACATGTTGTGGTGCTGATACATGAATTACAGCAGTATTACCTTTGTTACAGCAGCCTGCATGTTCTCCTGCTGGAGAGGCAGAATAGAGCAGAGCGACCAGTGTTGTTGCTTGTATTTGGAGCAATGCTCTGTAAAGCATTTGATCTGCAGATCCCCTAACAATAGCAATGGGGATAGCATTGTGTGTGACTGATGTGGATTTGTCACACTGTATGTGTGAGAGAGAGAGAGAGAGAGAGAGAGAGAGAGAGAGAGAGTTAGTATATGCCTTTGCCAGTTAAGGACAGATGCAGTCTGAATATAGTATGTTTGAATAATTGATATGTGGCTTTACTCCTGTTAAAATGAATTAGCCCTCTATTATAAACAATGACCGGTCAGCTGCTGTTGACCATTGGTCCTCACTCAGACGGTGTAAATATCCAGCATTCAATAGTATGTCTATTTATGCATATTTCATAAAAGCCATGTTTTATTGATGCACATCCTATGTGTGTGGGGTGGTGTTTCTTTTTTAAACAATTAGTCTACTTAGTCTTCAATTACACTGCCTTAACGCTAAATGACCAACCCCTAGATCAGTAATGGAACATTTGAAAAAGGGATAATCATGAGTGTGTGTATATGTTTTAGTCCATATTGTTTTAGGTCAGCAAAATCCATGAAGCTTATATTTTAATGGAGCTTTCCATCGCAGATCTTACATTGCACATTTGCTGATTTTAGCTGTGCTGGAGATTCAGTCTGTTGCGATTCAGAAGGTTTGATAAATGCCTTTCATTTTATCTAAAAAAATATACTGAATGGTATTATGCAGGATCAGAGGATAGGGCAAACATTTGTCTAAATTTCCATGTTTTTTTATGTATTTGGGCCAGCAGTTTATTTGCTCACTACCCACCATCCTTTCTAGTTAAGTTGGAACATATTGTTTATAGGAGATGATACATGATATTCATTGTACTATAGGGACCTAATATAGCTCAACGTGCAGTATGGTCCAGTGTGCTCTATTCACAGCATGGCTCATTGAAAATGTAATCACTCGCTGATCACTTGCTTGTTGTTTCATGTTCTCTATGTCTTACACACACACGCACACATGCGCACACGCACGCACGCACGCACGCACGCACGCACGCACACACACACATTCTTCCACTTTCTAGGTTTCATTTTTATGTTCTATCTGGCTGCTTTCCTCCACTCAGCCTTAACCCTTCCGGCTCCCTATAAATGACTCTACAGTGCATCCATTGAATTAACCGTCCATGTGTTAAACACTCTTCATACTCGCAACATTAGCATAATTGATTGAACGTGTTGTCTGTGCCAAGAAAGCCAGAGGCATGAAGGACCAGGCAAAAGGCTTATTTGGGCCAGGCGCCGCAAGTCAGTGGTAGAATTGGCGTGTCTGTTGGTGTTTTGGCTGTTTGTCCTTGGCAAAGCTTTGTTGTTAGAAATTAAATGAATTAAAAAGTGATAGCCCATCTAGGAGAAGATTGTTGAGGAGCCAAACTTCACCATATGTGTGCCAAATGAAAACTCAAGCAACATTTAAAATCGGCTTATAACATCAGGTTAGTACATGCAACATTAACACACGGTAATACCTTTGTCACAGCTGAGTTTGGTCGCCTTTCATTACTCAAATGGAATGGAGAGGAAGTGCATTTGCAGGGATAATCCAAAAGCAGCAGGGCTTTGTGTGATTGCCATGGGAGATGGATGAATGACTGGCCTTCAAAAGAGCCAAGTCTTGTATTACAGATCAGATAATGTAAATCGTGATACACAGCATTAAAATAAGATGTCCTAGTTCCCATCCTGCTGTTGTGCTTTTACAGGTGAGAGCAGCCAGCTGTGATCCATGGAGAGAGCCACAGTCTGCTAAGACCCATTAAGGCTGCTGAAGCAGTGGTTATTTCTGTGGTTAGTTTGCTTGTCGGAAGCCAATAAGGAGGTGTGTGTCATGTAAGCATCAGGTAAACGCTGCTACATTCTTCTTTTGCTCTTTTAGCTGTAACTCTGCTGAAAACTCATGTGTTTATGTGTGGTAAGTCAGACCCTTTGCCTATTTTCTGTGTATATTACCACAAAGCACAGAGGGTGGCTGATGGTGAGGGTGGTTTAAGTGTGTTTTCTCATTTTGTGCACTCTCTTTGACTATGTGTGCATGTTTGCGTGGCGTTGTTCGAGTGCATCTGTCCCTCCTCCCCAGGCCCCAACGATTGGCACTGCATCTCTCATCTATTAATCATAGAGAGCGCTTGCTCTCTCATTCCGTTGCCATAGTTTCAGGACCTGAGACAGTGTTGGGGTGCCTGGCTGCCTGGAGAGAGGAGAAGTGAGAGGAAGAGAAGGAGGAGAAAGGAGCAAAGGAAAGGACTATGGAGTGTGGTGTGACTATGTAGGAAATGATATAAACAGTGTAGCGAGGGGAAGGCAGAACAATTAAAATAGAGCAGAGGAGGAAAGAGAGGAAGTGATTGAAAGAGCAATGGCAGGCTAACACACCGAGCAGATCCTCACACCGTGGATGAGTGTGCTTCAAGAACCAAAATGGATTCAATTTTTGTCTCAGCAATGAACCCTCTATCTCCTTCTGTGCGTGCATTTTCAGTCTCTCTTGCACACACACACACACACACACACACACACACACACACACACACACACACACACACACACACACACACACACACACACACACACACACACACACACACACACACACACACACACACATACACACATACATAAAATCTCTCTCTCTGCGCTCTCCTTCCTAAAGAGAACAGAAGAATATTTTCACAGTAGGTATCATTTTGTGAATAGCGTGTTTGTGGGGCTGGTGCATCTTGAGTGTGCTACAGTACATTGAGCGGCTGTTATTTCACCTTACTTTACAATGGAAAAGCCTTCCACTGAGCTGAGATGGAAGATAGGCCAGGGCCTCCTGTTTCATGCTCAGTTGGATGTGTTGATGGTAATTCATGCTGAATTCATGTGTTATTCAATGATGAATTACTATGGAACTAAACCATGATGGAAATTTCCAAGGCAGGGAATACCTCTTGCTATCAACCCTTAACTCTCTGTCTCTGTCTCTCTGTATTTATCTGCCTGTCTTCCTCTCTTTTTTCCTTTTCCTGTCCTGTTTTCTTTCTCTCTACCTTCCTCCACATTTTGATTTTTTTCCCTCTCTGTGCAGAAGCAATAATGAACATGCCCTGCTACCTTCAGAAAAGGGCTTCTTGTTTTGGCTGTAGGCTTTGTACCTCCCATATGACCTCATAATCTCATTTGGGTCTTTTACTGGCTAACCATGCACTAATGTGGTGGTTGTATTATCGCCTTGTCTCATCACATCATACCCTGCTTGGGAGCATTTCCAATGGAAGCTTTCGGAGAGGAGGCAACCGGCAGCACTGTAATCATGGGATTCTCAGGACACACAACCTTCTTTCTCTCAAATGCGTGTAAACAATTACACATAAACTCACTCATACACACACAAAAGACACAAGTGCACACAGATTCACGCACCGGGGCAGTTTCTTTTATGTTAGAGGAATAAAAGAAATATTGTTATTGTTGCAGTGGTGCACTGTGAGTGCCAATGGGCAGAAACCCAAGAGTACCTGAATGTAGAGTACACTGTGTAATTCTCCCTTCACTGCCTCTGGACTTTTTGCAGGGGAATTACCATTAGGGGACAGAAGGACAAAGGAGGAAGTGATAGGGTGCATTGGCTTTTTGTGCTGATGGCACTAGGGTGCTCTTGTGCCTTTGAAGTGATGAGATTGCAGGTGACATCATAGCGGTCGCATTCTCAGGTGCAGCAGGTGAATTTTCCAGGTGGGGGGTGAGGTAAAGGTGTGTGTGTGTGTGTGTGTGTGTGTGTGTGTGTGTGTGTGTGTGTGTGTGTGTGTGTGTGTGTGTGTGTGTGTGCAAACCCGCCGTGTTAACGCTCCTGAGTATCTGTGGAAGCCGGCATGCATGGCTGTGTGTGTGGAAGTGCTTTTGTGTGTGTGTACATCAGTCATCAAAGCAGAGGAAAGCCAGTCTGTAAGGTGATCTGTATGCTCATGGCAGAGCAGCAGTCATACTCTCCCAGAGGCTATAAGCCTCACTGAATGTGGAACAAGCAGCTTCTTCTTCCACGGCCCCACTGCTGGTTTCCATGCGCTGGCCTAAGAAGGCTAGACAGATTTAGTTTATTATCCATGTTTCTGGATTTCTTCCGCAGCAACATTTCTGTTTAAATTATCTGTCAGCAGGGATATAGTTTCACATAATCTAATATTGCTCTCTATCTCGTGATGCAAACATTTATTAGCTGGCCCTAAACCTGGCAGGACGAGCTCAGCTCAAACAAGCATCAACTGATATCCTCGACAGCAGGTAATTTGTAACAACCATCCCTAACTCATCTGACAGACTGATGATGATGATAGATTGCTTGTAATTGGCCCTGGGTTAATATTAATTATTTCCAGGTGACTGATAAATCTTCCCAATGACCTATAGTTATTCTGACACATAAACATGAAACATAATGATAAACTTTCAAATTCAGCCATATGAAAGCAATCAAAACTATTTAGTTCAAGTTGTGGATAATTGTTGCTAATATCCGAAAACCATAAACAACCAATATTATTTTAGTTCATATTCTCAAGTTCTCAGTTTGTTACAGCAAATATAAAAATACAGGCTACATGTGTTTCTTCCGAGTTTGCCTCAAACCTTGTTAGGAAATCAGTCTCCTCCTGGTCACAGTGGCTGGCAGACTACAAGCGATTCCCCTGAGGGTCCTCTATTTCAGAATCCAATCAGGCAGAACTCGGAACAATATTACCTCTGTGTGTGTGTGTGTGTGTACATTTATTACATAGCTAATGAACAAATTGCAGCCATGTGGCATGGCCTGGTGGCATGGCTGGTGAAAAAAAGAAACACAAGCAGGCTCACACACCACACACACACACACACACACACACACACACACACACCCGCACGCGCACACGCACACGCACACGCACACGCACACACACACACACACACACACACACACACACACACACACACACACACACACACACACACACACACACACACACACACACACACGCCCAACCACAAGGCCCCAGTGTTCTTGGCCTGTCTGTCCATCAGCTCATGTGGAGCACTGGGCTGGGAGTACTTATCATCACTCTGCTGAGTGGAGGCCTCACAAAGGCCCACTCACACACACACACACACACACACACACACACACACACACACACACACACACACACACACACACACACACACACACACACACACACACACACACACACACACTGTTAGGTATACCCAGGGCTGCTGGACTGATTAAATGTATGGTGTCACAGCAGCCTGAGCCGATAGTGGGAGGAATGGAGCCTGATAGGCAAATGGAGATTAGCAGACAGGTAGACAGGTAGACGGGCAGCTCTATTCTCCAATGATAAACATTTCAATAATTCTAATTTGCTTTGCCAAATACCTTGTGGAGGAAATGTTATTGCTGCCTGAATTATATTTACTGGGAATGTTTTTAATATCCAGGAAGTGTAACATTATACAACACAGAAGTCACAGGGAAGAGGTCAAGGTGAATTGTTGGACATGCAAAACCCAGGAAAAAATGTGGTTTAGTGAAGATGTCAATGCTCTTTTGCGCTCTCCTACGTCTCATGCTTTGAGTCAGCATTTACTTTTTAAGTATTTAACCATAGCCCAAGAACACACTTTTAACCTTAACCAAGTGTTTTGAGTTGCTCAAAAGCTAATATATGTTTTATTAACAATACATATGTTAAAGTAATAGTTTGACATTTTGGGAAATACCACTTATTTGCCTTCTTTCTCAGAGTTAGATAAGAAGATTGTTACCACTGTCATGTCTGTGCGGTAAATATAAAAGTTATAGCCAGTAGTTGATTAGCTTAGCTTGGCACAAATACTGGAAATAAGGAGAAACAGCTAGCCTGGTTCTGTCTGAAGGTTGAAAAAATTAGTTTAATCCATACAAAACCTCAAGTGTAAAATCTACATGTGGTTTTATGGGGGTTATGTGCCAGATATTGGCAAACCCAAAATGTCAAACTATTCATTACATCATGCTCAATTACCAAGGCATGATATAGATATGTTCAGTATGAACATTTTGCATTGGCATTGAACAGTTTGCATATATGTTCAATATGAACATTCGTTCTTTGTATAAATGAAATCCAAATATCAGTTTGTTTCTTAAAAATGTTTGGTAACATTTTACTTGAAGGTATCTACATAAGAGTGAAATGAACACATGACACTGTCATGACACAGTCATGACACATGAACCCTAACCCTAACCCTAACTCTTGTCATGACAAAAAACAAATGACACTTACTAAAAGAAGCATTATGTCATAAACGTTTATGACTTGTTTATAATGTTTATGACATGTTCATGACAGTGTCATGTCACTCTTATGTAGATACCTTCAAGTAAAGTGTAACCAAATGTTTTAATGCAAATTCCTGTAGTTGTACATGAATTTAGTTTTAGAACATATTTTTTGAAAAGGGACAGGCTAAAAAAAACAGACAGACAGTAATGGAATTAGCCAGTAAAAGCAGATATTCAGGGGTCAGGGGGCGTGGAAGAGGTAACTGGGTAGTAGACAGGTGGAAAGGAAGGCAGCCTGTCAGACAGAGTTAATCGAAAGAGGCTGGATGGTTAGCAAGGGAGGCAGGCAGTGAGTTTTCTTAGACTCACAGAGCAAAGGCACTCAACACATCCTCCTTTCAAAATGAATTCTTGTGAAAATAAATAATATTTCACTTCGCCCCCATCCATGCCCCTTTAATCTGGCCAGAGGTGCTCTGTATGTGGGCAGGTAATCAGGCAAGCAGGTTGATAGGCAGGAAAACAGACAAGCTGTGAGGCAAGAAAAGAGAAGTTGTGCCTTGCATGATAATGTATTCATTCATCCCCCACTCTGATAATGTTTGCAGCATGCTTGGCTTGATTCATTCATCACAGTCTACTGGGGGCCTTTTTGCGTTATTTGTTAAAAAGCCTCTTTGCTTTTCTAAACCTGTTACGGTTTTGATTTGTGTGCTGACTGGATTATTCATGAGGTTACTGCTTCTGGGTTTATGAAGGTGTGTGAGGCCATCTGCATATTTTTGAGCTAGGGTCTTATTTGTGTACGTATGCACTCTTGGTGCATAGATTGGTGTGTGTAGGGACTGAGAATTCTGCAATGAAGCCTATTTTGGTCTCTGACTAGTTTGGTTTGATTGGTCACTGCAGCAGCTGCATACTGAAACGCTGTGTCTTTTGATCTACTCCCATCTTCAACTAATCTGAGACCGTCTCATCTGTTTCGCTGATAAGTTCTCTGTGTTTGTTTCTTGTGGGATCTGTTTAATTTCATCCAAATATCCGACAAATCCTCCGTTTATTGATTGTGGTATCACCCAGCAATTGAACTCTTGATTATTTAATTGGGTTTGGAGTCTGAGTAAGGAGGCATGGCTATGTGCCCAGCTCCTCTGAAGGGAGTTTGATGAGTCAAAACTGGTCAGACATCATCAAAGAGAATCATTCCTGTTTTTGGAAGAGATTATTAGGCTGTGTGTGTTCAAATCAAATCAAATCAAAGTTTGCATAAAGGCTTTAAACAGCTGCTCTCAGCAGTTCGACAGGTATAGGAAAAACAGAAGACATCCAATTCATTAGTCACCCCCTCTTCAGTTTCCTATCTTTCTTTCTCATTCTGCGTGTTTGTGTCAGAGTACATGTGAGCTTACACTGGGTGCATGAGATCTAGTAATGCTTGCTAGTCTAGTAATGCTAGCCTGGTAACTAGATAGGAACACAGGACGGCAGGTGAGGCTATCCAGAACCACTCTCTGTTAATCATTTACGCATCGTAGCTACGTCTTACTAACGGAGAATGGCTCTTATTACAACTTTGCACAACTAATTTTCTTTCTTGAAGTGATGTTTTTTTCTTTTGTTTTAATTTATATTCATATCAGAAGATTGTAGTGCTCTTAACCAGTTTTTAAACTTGTAATTTAGGGTTTATTACATTGGGAAGTTTTGGAGCATTATTTTTTAGTTCCTCCTCACTCACCTCCTGACTCGGTTTTAGAGAGAGTAGTGCTTCTTTTGGCGTGTTTTTATCACATGACTGCACTAGTCTCTATCTTGGGTTTACACTGCAAAGTTACAGTATGTTACATCACCTTACATGACAACAAAGAAATCAGACAGCAAGGAGAGGAGGTGGGATGAGTCTTTGGAGGTGCAGCTCTGACCTAGAAAAGATTATGAGTTTGGAGCGTGGACTTGATCCTGTGTTGTAGGCTTGTTGTTGTCATTTAGTCTGTACCTGACTTTCATCTTCATCCTTTTGTGGTGGATTGTTCGTCTCTGTTCAGTCCTGTGAGGTGCACTCATCCACTGAATTCCCTCAAGCTGACTGGTTGATTGTTGCAGACTCTATCTAGAACAAACAGGTTTTCATGCAGCCAGCTGATAAGATGGGACATAGTGGTGTGTTCACACTGGCGCCACTGCAGCAGTCATCTGTATCACACATTAACAGGTGAAGGTCTTAGTGTGTTTGCAAGTGTGTGTGTGTGTGCTCTTGTGTTAGTCAAGCTGTCTAACTCTCGGTAACCCAGACTTTTATAAATGAACAGTCACAGAGAGCACAGACTACTCGGACAAAGATATTTGCTGTCATTACAACACTGTGAAAAATGATTTCCGGTTACATTACCAATGACATACACACAGGTCTAAACTGTTCTTATGCACTCTTGTAGGTCCTCACACACACACACACACACACACACACACACACACACACACACACACACACACACACACACACACACACACACACACACAAACACGTGAGCTAAATAAAGCAGGACCTACACCCAATAAACCTGTGACAGCTGAGCAATTAATTGACAAGTTTGAAATACATCCTATGGTAGAATTTAGTACATAGCTGGCATCTTTGTATGGCTACCGTGGTTTAATGCGCTTCTAGCAGTACATATTGGCCATTGCTTCATACAATATATGATGTGCTTGTAGGCTCAACAAAGAACTAGAAAAGCTTATTTAAGAATAATGTGGGAGCCATATAAGCACCACGTACAAGCATGTTATTTAAATTTCATTGAGGCGATTCACTCACCTATAGTGTAACCCACTCATTATTCCCCACTGTTTAATATTTGAATAGTTCATATTTCATTCTGGGCTGTGAGAAATGCTGATTGCGGAGGGCAGAAAACTGCAGGGTTTCAGCTATTTTCATTTCCACTTTACACCGGCGTCTCACTCCTATTCAGGGTGATTGTCTGTATGAAGCAGCCTACATGGCCTCAATTACCTTGGGAGGCTGTATTCCTTACCTCCACCACTTGCATAATAAGGCGTGACTCTCTATTTGAGTGCTCTCATTGCCTGTCCCACCCTGGAGGCAGTCAGATAGTTATTCCTTCATCACGGTGATTTCCATGCTTGTAACACTGGGCTAATTACTATAGAAAATACTGCCTGGGTTGTAACTACAGCAGCAACTGAATGGAAAGGGTGAGCACTGGGGAGATGCATTTAATTAATTGATTGCTATTTGGAATCCTCTGTGAACGATTGGAATCAGTCTGACACAACAGAGGAAGAGTGGCGCTATTTTTATCTAAAGCACCTTACCGGATAGCAACAGAGTGGATTTTTAGCATGGATGAATCAGTCTGAACCAGTTAACATACTGTTGTAGTGTGCAAACTTTGAATAGGTACTGGGATGTAGTGGCAGTGCTTCAGTTGATTTAGAATAATACAAAAGGAGCAAAGTCTACCATTCTGTTCTGACCGCGCAATTTCTCATCCGCTTCTCATCCGTAATTCTTTGTGCCACTATATTGAGATTAAATAAAGATTGTGGTTGGGGGAGATATCAATGTTAGTGGCTAGAACAGTAGCCAATTCTCAGGGGTTTTTTATAGCCATTAGCAATAGTTATGCATTCCCTGGGATGCATTGTGTTACATCTAAGGAGGGTGTAGGAGCTGATGGTGAGATTATAATCAATAGAAGCATTAATACTGGGTTTTTTTTCCAGCGTGTTTTTCCTCTTCTAACGTATTACCACTATGTTCCTCTTTTAGTCCAAACTGCTCCTATCATGAGTTCAGCTCCTGGCTCAAATGAGTTTCAATATTGTCATCATGATGTGCTCATAAAAGTGCAGTAACAAAACCATTGCGGAAAGGTTAGTCATAGGAACAGCTTGCTGACTTCAGAAGGCCTGCCATATGCCTCAAGTAAACAAAGCTTAAAGGAGATATTATTCACAGTGGCATGTAATGAGGAGCTCAGTGCAGAGAAAAGGGGGAGACCCAACAAGTGAAGAGGCTTTGGTTACCCTTTTAACTGATAGCTATCTCTCAAATGGACACAGAGAGGAGCGCACCTGTATTGCAGCCATTTGTATAAGAGGACAAATAGTGTATTTTATTACCTGGTGGATGATGGAACTTTATCCACCTCTGAGGGGGTTTTATGGTGGAGTTTGATGAACAAATACATGTGTGAGAGATAACAAGCTTTAGACAATCTTTCATGGCATTGTGATGGTAAGCTGGAAATTCTAGATGATGTGCATACAGGTATACACACACACACAGGCATACATGCATGTGCACACAAGCAATCATATATCATAGATATAGCCTCTCAATGTCACACATATATCCAGAGCTACACAGCGGCACACATTGCCTCAGGGTGAATGCATGCTATGCTATGGGCTGGGTTGCGTATGTGTACCTCTCTGGTATCTACTATCAGGGTTTTGGGCTGGGTTCTGTGTATCAAGTGTCGGTGAGTCGGACATGTGCTGGGAGTCAGATGGCTTTGTGGTCATGAGATGAAGATCTGATCCATGAGAAGCCTGATTCTCTGACTCAGGTTTTCTTTGTTTTGTTGGCGTCAGATGCCTGCTGGAGAAAACAATTAAATTATGAAAGGAGGTCAGCCGGGATGTATGGACTAAACTGAAACCATTGGTGGATTGATCAATTAGGTAATCAACAGAACGTTAATTGAGAAATAATTTGATAATTGATTAATCATTAAAATAAAAATGCACAACTGATTCTAGCTTCTTAATTATGAGGATGTGATGTTTTTCTTTGTAATATACCGTATGATATTAAACTGAATATATTTGGGGTTTGGACTGTTGGTCTAATAAACCAAGCAATTTAAATATGTCATCTTAGGCTCCGGAAATTATAGTGGCCATTTGTCACTAGACAAAATTATGAATTGATTAATCGAGAAAATAATTGGCAGATTAAACCATAAAATGGGACACAATACCATTAATGCATTATGAAATCATCATCATATAAAATAACATTTTATCCATATCGCCCACCCTTAGTGCAATGATGTTATCTAAAATATAATCAATGTAATGCATTGTAATAACAGTGAGAATAGTAGACCTCACCCACTTAACACAAACATAAGATTGTTTTTGGCTCCATTACTCCCTACAACTCAGCTGGGAGCACTAAAACAAGGTATGACACAGTCCTGCGCCATAATATAACACTTTGCATTGCCATCTGTTGTTTCCAATTTCTTTCAATCACAATATGCTCGGGAATTTGAACATCAACATGCGGCCAAACTAAGAACACTGAGTCATGGTTTCTAACAGCATGACTTTTGATTTCCTAAATTACAGATTTTGGCAGTGTGGTGATTATAGCATTTCTCCCTCTTTGTGATGGGATGAAAAGACATGTCACAGTGAGTATAGGTAGATCTGATTGCATGGTGTGTTTCCTGTATTGAAACATACTATAGATCTGATGTTTTTTCTGTTCAAAAAGAGAAAAACACGATTCCTTTAAGTGGTGAGTTGAGTGTTCAATCGAACCTATCTGATTGTGTTTCTGCCCACCCACCCTGCAGGCCGAGGGTGTAAGCTATAGAGGTCAATCACAAAGAGCCATTCAACGAAACTTCCTCCTCCAAAAAGATCAAATTTATAGATAAGACAAACAAACATGATATTTCCTCCTTCTCTCTTTCAGTCGATACGGCTGCTCCTTTGAATGTAGCGGACCCGTTCTCTCAGCCTTTAAGGTATAGAGCTGCAAAGGAAAGTATCAGGTCGAGAGAAAAGCAGATCTAGCTCTGCAGGGTGTGAATTCCACATTTGTCACCACAGGAAATATTACTCACATTTACAGTTTGTCCTTGTGCACATGCAGATAATTTGACCATGTAAGACAAGACAGGAACATTTAGTCATATTTTTGGTAAGAAGTAGTTGTTACCTCCGCCAAGGAGGTTATGTTTGGTTCAGTTTGTTTGTTTGTCAACAATGTTTATTAGTTTTTCTTTTTAAATACAGATGACAAGTACAAACAATGTTCCCCCTCCCCCTACCCTACTTCCCCAGACCCTTCCCCATAACACAATAACACGCTAACAATACCGCATTACAAAAACAAAAAAAAAACAAAAAAAAACTCACACAAAAAAAGACAGCAACAACACAGCAGTACCAAAAAATAAATAAAAACAAAACAAAAGATAGAAAATAAAAAATGACATAAAAATGATATCTGCATTCTAGGTAGCACAGTCAATGCCATTCCTGTCTCAAAGGTGTAAGATTGTTTCCTTACTGTATGTCAGGCTGTCTCTAATGCTCTAATTTCTAAGAAATGTAATAGAAGGTTTTCAGATTTCTATTTCACAACATGTAAGTTATCTTCCTGGTTTGTTTGTCAGCAGGATAAGGGAAATACTACAGGATTTTCATGAAACTTGGTGGAAAGGTGTAGCATGGGCCAAGGAATAACCCATTAAGTTGGAGTGGAGTGGCTCCAAATCACGGGGAAGATACACAAAAAAAATTCACATTCACAGATTTTGCGAGAAAGAGTAAATCGGTCTTGTTCTTGTCTCTTCTGCTACTGTACGGTAGCTCATGCTTATTACCCAGTTCTTACTCTTTACAAACCTGTTGTCAGAACAACATCAACTCCTGTGCATAAGGGGATGTTTCCAAGAAAAGGTCAGACTTCCACTGGGTCTTTAGAAAAGCAAATGGAAAAGCTTTCATGATCGGAGCACAGCTGAATCAGAATTCTGTTGTGGTGATCAGCAATAGAAGCAAAACAAACATGTATTTACATGAAAATGTCTGCAACAACTTTAAAATAGAAACAAAAGAGCAAAAGTACCTGTTCTCTTCCTTCTGAAAGGTTTCAGTTGTTGACATTCTGTAAGATTTGAAGTGTTTCTGTGAGGAGGAGGCGACCGTGGAGAAAAAAGAAATAGATCTGCCTTTGGTGGAGGTTGGCCTCTCAAGTGCACAGTATGGTGCTCTTGTAGTTGAAAATGCGTGCATGTTTTTGTGTGAACATGTGTGCGAGTGTATGCACTTCAAAAGTTTTGTTTCATGCATTTTCCCTGCGCTTATGCCTGCCCCGCTGTGAGCTTGTGTGTAGTTAGGTGTGCGTGTGAGCGAGCGTCTTTGTTGCTCTGTCGACCCCCTATGAAGTAAATATTGCAGCACTGGGTAGGCAAAGCCAGGCGGACCAGGCCAGAGCAGCAGAAGCGAAACAGGGCAGACAACATGCACACAGACCCTTCTTTATACCCCATTAATAACACCGTTCCACGAAGGACAGCCTGAGGCCAGAGAAGGTCTGTCAAGGTAGTTCATTGTGCAGTAGGAAGTGAGTTGTTCATATGGTAATAGCTGCTGGAGCGGGTTCCTTCAGAGCCCGTTTGTTTTAGTGAAAGTTGTAGTCACTCATTGAGGGGGACTGGATGGAATGTGACAGAGTGCACTGCTCTTTAGTTACTGTAGCTTAATTGACCCTGAGAAAGGCAAGCAAAGGCAGGTTAAGGAGGAGGAGGGTTAGTGCAGAAAGAAGCGGAGGCAGAGGAAGAGGGAGGGCGAGAGAAACGGACAAACACCGAAAGAAGAAATTGAGAGAGACAGAAGGAAAGAAAGAAAAGAGAGGACGCTCTATTATGGCAGAAGCAGCCCTCCGCTGGAATCTGTTTATCTGTTCAGTCAACAGGAAAAGTCTTATTGGTGAACGCACAGCACAATGAGATGGATTCCTCTGAAGTCTATTCTGCTAATGAGCCAACTTGTCCAGAATCATCATCTTTCTAATTATTTACTTCATTTTTATTTATGGTTCCATTTATGTTTTTTCTATTTATTGCACGCTGATCCGCTGTATTCTTTTCTAGGTCAGGGAAACGCTGAGTCGTGTCTTTTCTCATTAAGCTACATTAAGATAACAGTCACAAATGCCTCGTGGCTCAGCAGGGAAACAGTTTTGAAAGGTACTCCAAAATAAATATTTCTCACCTACTGTACATGGGATCGCCAGCCTTACATTATGTGGCAGTCTCCATATGAGGAGCCTCTCTTCATGGGAATAGATATGTGCTGTACTTAGGCTTTGAGCTAAATGCTAATGTCAGCATGCTAAAATGCTCACAATGACAATGCTAACATGCTGATGTTCAGCAGGACATCATGTCTTACATAATGGTCAATTCATCCTTTGGGAAATGGATTTTATGGCAATATATTACTTATTATATATACTTTTTGACATTTTTCTCAAAACTTCAAAGGTCAACCTGCTGGGGATGCTAGATGAAAAATCAGAGGATCACCAATGTTATTAGGATTATACCTCTGGGGACCATTAATGTCTGTATGAAATTTCTTGGCAATCCATTCAATAGCTTCTTAGATATTTCAGTCTGGACCAAATTGGTCGACCAACGTACAGATTGACATTGCCATCTCTAAAAAAAGATTATAACCTAACCTAATAACCTAGCTGAGTTTAACTTATCAACTTTTCACAGTTTTGTGATGAAAGAGTCGTTACTGAGACTGTTGTACCCACTGAGATCATTAAAGTTTAATCTACTCAGTCTCCGTTGCATGAGTCCCTTTGGAAGAGCAGGCTTTGATAATACTTTATTTGTCTAAGCTTACATATTCAATGTCAAGCTGTTTCTTTTTCAAAAGAACACAGTGTTAAGTGGACAGAGATAGTGTGTGCGTGTGTGTGTGTGTGTGTGTGTGTGTGTGTATGTGTGTGTGTGTGTGTGTGTGTGTGTGTGTGTGTGTGTGTGTGTGTGTGTGTGTGTGTGTCGGGGGGGGGGGGGTGGGGCGGGTGTCTGAGTATGTGGGTGTTTGACTGTCTGACATTCCCCTGAAGCCATTACTAGGTGGGTTTAATCTGACATATGTGATGGATGATGACACAGAAGCTCCATACACACACACACACACACACACACACACACACACACACACACACACACACACACACTTATTGTGCATTACACCCTGATCTTTTACTCAAACGTTCAGCAAAAGCCAAAATGGGAAGGTCACAGACAGAGACCGAACGAGCCAGAAAGTTGGTCCTGTCCCATTTTTCTATATCTTCAGTATGAAATCTCTCTTCTGTCTCCTCTCTACCCCGAGGTCAGGAGCTAATCAAAAATGTAGAGACCTCCACAGAACTTGGTCAGCCTTCCCATTATTTGGGTTAAAGCTAAGCTGCAATCGGTGGAGCTATTTTTAAGGATCTGGCTGCTGCTTGCCCCGTACTTCCTATACCTCTTAGGGGGAACACAGAGTCATTGATCTATTGCCTAGCCGTCTTCTTGCAACGCCGCCCTTCCTCCTTTCAGTGAAAACGGACAAAGCATCTCTACCCCGCAGCTTTCACCTTCAGATGGCATACCAGCTATACTGTGAGGAAATCACAACACCCTGAACCTCTTGAAATAAGTTTCTGCTTAGTGTTTGCTGCTATGCTATTAATTGTAGATCATAATTTATAGACCTTGAGACCTTTGCCCTGTGCAGTGTTTGGAAATAGAAAGGTATTCCTCAGGTATGTGAACTGAAAGAAAGATAAACAGCTGCCTGACTCTCCAGCCAGGCATTATGATGAACAAAGAGCACATGTGCCACTCTTTGAAAGTATCTTTTCCTTTTTCTGTTACTGTATTGCTGCTATTCAGAGCTTGTGGCTGTTTTTTAATATAACGACTTTTTGAAATGCATCATTTAATTAAAGAGTGACTGCACATTTTCTGTTTTGGATAATCCTTTATGGAGCTCGGGATCAAGGTTTAGAAGCTGTTTCTATGGATAAAACAATGTGAAATTACTGATTACTTCATACGTTTTGGGAGATATTTGGCACTATAGTCAGATATCCAGCCAAATGTAGTGGACATTTTAAATCTGCAAAAGAAAGTGCAACATAAGTAATGTGTGCTTCCATCCACTACTATTTATGTGAGTATTAGAAGTTTGGTGCATCGACATAAACAGCTGGTGGTGCAATTGATTTATTATGATTTATTCACTAATTTTGTTTTTATTTACAGATCTACCTCACCTACCCTAGCCAATCATAAAATGTTTTTTTTTCTCACATTTCCGGAATTTTCACCAGTTTTTTATGCACTTTTTTATGCAAAAAAATCTATAAATGTCACAGTAATACCTCACAGTATGCTATTTACTATAACTTTTAATGTTTATTTGACCAATTAGGAGGTCATTTTGCAAGATTCACCTTCTGGCTTCTTGGGACTCAGATCAGTGACATTGGGGGGAGGAGGGTGAGCAGCAGGAGAAAGATTGCTGCAGAAAACTAAGGTCCACAAATATCCCACATTTAGCTTCCTCTCTCTTGCTCTGTGTCTGACTCTTCTCTCTTCTCTTGCATTAAGTTCTTTAATCTATCTGCTGATGGTCAGCCTAGAAGAGGTGAGAGGAGAAAATGGCACGCTACATCATGGAGCATGTGTGGTGTGTGGGTGTGTGTGTCTAGGTGTAGGTTTGAGCTTAGTGCCAGACTGTCTGCATGTAGCTTGCACTCCTAATCTCCCATATAAAAAGCCAATAGAATCTAACTGTTTTTCAAAGAGACAAGGCGACTTAAAGGTTATTTGAATGTTGAACATTTGAACAAGCTAAGTCATTCAGATGAAATCCTCTTGAGTCTGAGTAGAGACATAATGACTATGGATAATTTTGCCTCAGGAAAACGTTTACCCAAACTACAGGCGGAGAGAAATTTCTCTTTTCTGTAAAGGCTGATATTGAAATTAATATCATCAGTTTCATCAAGCTTTCAAAAACCCTTTCTTTCCCCATAAAAGCTAATCCAGCGCCAAAGAGTTATGGGGGAGGGGTTCGCTGATGTGATAATGCAACTATTGAGACATTTCTGTGACATGTGTTTTGGTTCACCAGCAATCTAGGTTGTTCATTCAAAAGCCCCTACTGCGCTTAAAGGCTTCAATCACCACTTTAGTTTACATAGCCTGTCCCTCCGTCTGAGGTTCTGGCTGCAGACTCTCCTGCTATGTCTTTGTTTGTTTTGGTAATGGATTCCAAGTTGCTATTGTTGTTCATGTCACTTGGTGATTGATGAGAAAAATGTACCTTCTCTTAACCCCCCTTCCCCTCCCAAAGCCATCCTTGTATGCCTTCCAGGATGAACACATAGTGAGAAAAACAAGTTCCATCCTATTCTCCTGACAAAGTGACTAACTGGCATCCGGATGCTCGCATTTGGGCTAGTCGGCCGTGCCTTTAAATCAAGAAGGAGACCTTTCTGAAAACAAGGTTGAATCTGTGTGGCTATGACAGTGTAAGGTTGAGATTATATGCGTGGACGGTTTGGGGGTCCCTCTATTCATCGGCCATGTCACCCCATGGGGGAGGACTAATTGGTGGCCCCTAAGAGCTCCCTGTTTTGTCCCCGATGCTCACAAAGGCGTCGCGGTGCCATCGCGTAAAGGATGGGGGTCGAGGGAGGCAGCAGCGTGGACGGAGAGAAGAGCAGGTTTCCCATAGAATAGTTCGCTGGGATGAACTGGAGGGGGGCCTCGCCACTGGGTTGCAAGGGGACATGACACACTCATTCACTCACTCACTCACTCACTCACTGGCTCACTCACTCACACACACACACACACACACACACACACACACACACACACACACACACACACACACACACACACACACACACACACAAGCACACTCTCTCAGTGGGGGATTCTGGTGCCAGTTGCTGGCCTCATCCTCTACAAATGATCCCAGGCTGACCCACATAGTCAGCCATGTGTGAGGCTTCCCTTTATCCCGCAGCCCAGTTGAAACATTGAGTTATGGGTGTTCTCTGGTGCTCCCTGCCTTCTCGGCTGGGACTGCACTGGGGCCCCATGTGGGCTGACATTGTTCACCCGACCCAAGGACAATGAAGCTGCTGGCTAGGAAGAGTGAGAGACATGGAAGAGGGGAGGGGGGGGGGGGGGGAGATGGGTGGAAGAGAAAGAAAGAAAGAAAGAAAGAGGGAGACAGAGAGAAAGAGATTGAGATGGACAGAGTGAATAATTGAGAGGGGATGGGAACGGTTGAGAGGTACACATAGAGAGATAGGCGATATAGAAAGTATTTGGGGTAAAAGAGACAGAGCGAGATTGCATCTTTGGTAACGGACGGGAAAGAGATAAGAAACTTAGATGACAGAGGTGAAGGGAGAGCGAAAGATAGGCATGAGAGATAGAAAGAGTGAGACAGACGGCGAGCAAAACGACTGAGCCACTATGAGAAAGTATTGATTGCAGTGTGTGCTGGGTGTCTTCAGCTGTCGTAGCAGAATCCAGAGCGAGGTTATTAGTGTCTGCGAAGCATGGAGCCATGGACATTAGTGGCTCTTTAACAAACTCTGTATTGATTGGGACAGTACAGGAAGACTTAAATGTATACCATGGGATAATGTCCTGTATGTAATTAGCACCATTGCTCTGATAGTGACATTGCACAGGACATTAGGGCTGGAGTAAAGGGGGAAACCATCCGTTCCAATCAGAAAGATGTAAGAAGTAAAACCTTAATTTCATAATTTCTCCCCTAGCAGTTTTTATGAGCCTTTTATCCTATCTGCCCTCACCCATATTCAATCTGCTGTAGATTCAGGCATTTTATGCAGTTAAAAGCAGCTGATGAAGCTGATGCTCATAGTTTATCTTAAAGGCATATAGAGGATGAATCAGGGAGTGGGAGCAAGACTATATCATGGATCATTTAACGCATTCTCATTCTCTCCTTGTTTCCACCGCTTCTCCCTCTCCATTTGACCATGTTTAGTGACTGGCCCGGCTCCCAAAGAGAGCAATATAATTGACAAATGACTTTAGCTAATCAAGTGATTGTGGTGATGATTACTGAGAGAAGTGTTGCCTCATATGCAGCTTAGCAGCTCAAAAGCACACACACAATTAAAAAGCGCATATTTTCAGATGCAGATGTTGCAGGAATTGCTTTTTTTACACAGCTGCTGACTTGATATGACACTATTGCCCCTGTAATTTAAAGGGAATCTCATGTAAAAAAAAAAAAAACTATGTAAAAGTACAATGTAAAGAGTAGGAAAGGAGTTGTCACTTGCCAACATACACACACATATATACACACATGTCCACACACTTACTGAATAAGATGTTTACATTACCCAAGGCAACCAAATTCATCCATCAGATCTCTATTTCTTGAAGAAGTCCCTTTAAACTATTAGATGTTTTTCAGCATTGGTGTCCACAGTTATAGATGAAAGATGGTCGAATGATAAAAGGTGCCTGGTTACAACAACAATGCTGAATGAACACACACATGCACGCACACACACACACACACACACACACACACACACACACACACACACACACACACACACACACACACACACCAAACCAGTAGCATGTCATCAAAAGCTTAGACTTAAGCGGTGTGTGTACGCAGCACGCTCCCTTCTGGAACCCATTTCAGAGTTGGGGAAACCACATGAAAGTTCTGGCCCTATTCTTCCGCCCGTACCCCCATCCCTCCATTTCTTATGATCCTATAATCAGAGATGTCAACCACAGATGAAAATGCCCAGGCAAATGCATTTTGATAGCTCCCAAGAAGAGGGAGACATATGCAGGCCATTAAGCTTTTTTCCTCAAAGACAGCTGCTGCCTCTGGATCTCAGGACTCCCTGAAAGTCTCTGGCATAAATTGAAGGTAATTACCATATCAGAGATCAAGACTCTGGGCTCTGACACCACTTTTTCAATTACTCAGAAAGGTTGTTAAGATGCAAATTCAACAAAATGGCTGAAACCCCTAGAGAGGGATACAGTTTCACACCCAAAGCTGCTTCTTGAGTTTCTTAGCTCATCACATTTTGACAAAGAGAGAAAGAAAGAGGGAAGGATAGAGGGTGGGTGGGGTGATGCAGGCTATCTATAATTCATTCTCTTCGTTAGCGTGACAACCTAACATCTCATATGAGCACAAACTTCTCTCAATTGAGTATTCTTGGCAGTCTGCTTTCATTTGTAAGCCTGCAACATCACCTCATTCAACCTTGATTCAGGGATAATTTTGTGTTGATGTTGTGCGTAGAGTTTGGAAATCGTAACTCTGACGCATGTTTTTTTTTTGTAAGTGAAACTTCAATCTATCCTCATGACAAAGTGGCTAGTTCAGCAAATATACACAAGGAAGTTTGTTTGTCTTTTAAGCTTTAGTGCGTAACGTTTTGATATTAATTAACGTCCGTTACATTCAAGCCATTGCCAAATTAGTTGCTACAAAGCTAATTAAGACTATCAGCTCCACACAACTCTCTCTGTATTTCTCAGTATGGCTATCTTCAGAAGATTGTGTCGTCCGGTGACTCGCGCGCAGAAACTCGAGTGAAGATAAATACCTCTTCTGAAGAGTCTATCATGTTTTTTTAATCCTCCGTGTCCTCCTTGGCTACTAGCAACTGTGTGGAGGAGGGGTGGGGGCTGTGCTCAATCATGGAAGGCTTGTATCATGTGGATGTGCCTACAGTGTTGTCATTACTTAGAATTCCTCCTGGGGGCAACAGAAACTATGCACTATAGCTTTAAACAAAGATCTGTATTTTCCACTTTGCACTGGTATTCAGCCAGTGAGTGTTTTTCTCGCCATTGCATATGAAATCACCTAATTCAAATTTAATTTGTAGATTTGTTTTCAGAGTTTTAATATTTGTTTTCCTTGGATGATACCTTTTAAGGCAGATGAATTTGCAAGCAATGTACAGTACGGTACTGTGTGTCTCTAGCCATAGTTATGCAAATCTGGGATTCTGCCTTCAGCACAAGTTCAGAGGAAATGATTAGTATGTTTAAGGGAAGATGCTGGAGAGATAATACACAGAGTACATGTATTCTTGGCAAACTGCACACAGATGGAAGAAAAATGTTTGAATTGGATGACAGACGATAACAAGACAGCTACCCTTACTCCTTAGAACAAAACTGGCTTGAGGTGACCGTCCGGCTGACCGTGACACACCATCATTGGCATCCTTAAAAACCCCTGCACTCTGAAAACTGGCATAGCTTGTCTTTCTGCCTTTTAATCATATAACTGTTTCCAGGAGATAAATACAAGTAAAAATCAAAGATATTTTGTGACGTGTCAAACATGTGTTCAGGAGCTATGACTGGACTTTGTATTTAGTTTCTTATAGCTCCCTGTGGAATAGATATGTATGTGGCAGTGAAAGAGCTGAGGGCAGACCCAGAGGGAACCAGTAGAAACAGTAACTGAAAGATGTGGAAGAGCATTCTGGTTTGACCGGCGCTGCCAGGAACGCTGGGAACAGTGTGTGTGTGTGTGTGTGTTTGTGCAAGTTTGTGTGTGAGTGAGTGTGCCAGGGCCTGGAGGAGGGAAGTCTCTTGCTGAGGTCATGCCATGTAGGCCTCTGCACTGAGGCCCACCCTGCCTGGCAGCCACACACAAACACACACACACACACACACACACACACACACACACACACACACACACACTTTAGGAGCCTCCACGGCTCTGTGGTATGAAAATGACGGAGCTTAATTGTGTGGTTATGGGTGTAGTGTGTGTGTGTGTGTGTGTGTGTGTGTGTGTGTGTGTGTGTGTGTGTGTGTGTGTATGGTCGACAAGAGAGAAAAAGCAATATAAAGAGCGAGAGAGAGAATGAGAGATACAACGACATAAAGGCCTTCATGTGCGTTCATGTGTAGCATCTTCATTTAGTCTGTGTGTGTTTGTGTGTGTGTGTGTGCGTGTGCGTGTGCGTGCGTGTGTGTGCGCCATGCTTCCGAGGTATTCTTATGTGCTAGAGTGCTGGAGTGTATCAACAGGATGTTTCTTCTCAGTGAACACTTAAGGTGGGATGTCTTCATACTGCGAAGGAAGAGGAATCCTACAGTGTCTATGAAAGCACTGAAGGGCTTTATGTAATAATTCATAAGGTCTACATATTATGCACATATACATAAAGTTCGCTTGCTTTCCATTGTTAGTGCCGTGCCCAAATTTTCCCTTGACAATCTATACACAGAACTCATGCATTATGCAGACCGCATAAGAGGACTAGTTTGCTGTGTGAGGAGAGCGAGAGAGGGGAGTATGACTCCATAGCGATTTATTACAGCACACGATGTTGTTTACAAATTCTTACATATTCAGAAAGAAAAGGCAAGAGAAATGTGATGATTGGAGTGTTGTTTTTTTACTTCTCCCTTGCCTCCCTCCATCTTTCATGCTGCTTCTTAGAGTTAATAAAAACACTTTGGTTGCAAAGGGGGGATTTATTTGCATTTCCATGCCATGCTTGTCCGTGGCAGTCTTTGTTTTCCTTTAAGTAAACATGACTGTATCCTGTGTGTAGCTCCCTCTCTTTCGTCACCCTTACCTTCATTGTCCCTTTCTAGTCTAGCACTTATCTCATTATTCCGTTGTGTAGATTATTTGTGGCCCCTCCTCACCTCACTCCTCTTCACCCCCCACACATTCATAAGAAAACCTCATATGTACACTGCATGCTGTGCTCCCTTATGCCCTACTTTCTCCTCCCTTTTCTCTCAAGTAGTGTCATCCCCCTCGCTCCCCTGTATCCCTTGTGTACACTCCCCTCTTTCTCGTCACCTATTTGTGCTGCTCCCCGTGGATAGGGCCCCCCCGGCTCCACGTCTCCCATTCACTCATTGGTGCCATCGCGACAGCATAATAACTTTTAATCGGCAGTCCTCCCTGTGCTCCCAGTTTCATTATGGCCTTGGCTCAGCTCCCTGCACAGATGACTCTGATTGTTGCCGTAGCCACTCTCAGTGAGCTTATGCTGGGATGCTACTTAAATAGAAGAAAAGAAAGAATGAGCACATGAGGAGGGAGAGGGAGTTGAAAAACAATAAGACTGAGCAAAAAATATGTTTGCTCAGAAAAGAGTGCACTACAGAGAAAGAGAGACAAACAATTAGAAAAGAGAAACGGCATCTCCAGCGAGTTTGAGAGCGTTGGCCGGCCTGCAAAGCAAGCCAGCGATAGACGTCACCTTTGCTTTTAAAATAGTTAATCTGCTCCTGGAGGGACAATGACTGCTTTAAGTCCCTCTCTTCCCTCTTATAAGTCCCTCCCATGAGCTAAACCCCTCTGAGGCACATTGCTCGGATTAGCTTGTGTTGTTGCATCTTCTCAGCTATATAGCACCAGCTCTAGATGCAAATGCAGCACTTATACATACTGGGAAAGCAGTGCATATAAGGGTAAGATGATTATCTGTGAATCAAGGGTGGTGATAAGCTGATGGTGTATGCAGTTCATAAAAGAAAACATAAATCCAGTGATGTTTAAGCTATCGGCAAAACATACATTGTAGTATTGCTGTTAAAAAAGCATACACAGCTTCAAAGCTTCAGACTGTTGTTTCACGTGTCTTTGTTACACTTGCGCGGAAGGCAACAAGAAAAACAGTTGAAATCACAACTTCATTGAAATCTGTGGATCTGTCACATGTAGAATTCAGGGCTCTCTTACAGTTTTTCTCGATTGTTTACACACTTTTTCTGAAAGCATGCCTCATACTCTCAGAACTCTACACACAAATCAAAAAACACACACACAATGGGCAAAACCCCTCAATTCTCCTGCAAAATGAAACTTTACATTCAAAACAATGTTATTTCTTCTCAAAATGTTTTTTTTGTTTTTTTGTTTTCAAATGACACACACAAACCATCATATGAATAGACATTTATAAGAACCAGTTGAACACTGATGTGCTCAATGTAAAACACTATGATGAATGGAAAACACCATTCATCATAATGACTTAGGCCTTTTTTTTGTTCAGTGTTACACTTACTACAGACAGTACATACATAAGTGTGTTGTAAAATATTTGAGAATATTGTTTTTATACTCAGAACACACAAATACACGGTAACAAATATATTTAATTTTTGCCACAAAAACAATGACACAGTGTACATCCCAACTAACACAAAGTTGCACATACAGTGGTCTACATACAAAACAACAGAAGAATTTACTGTATACAGTTACAGTAAAAAAAAACAACTATATATATATATGCTGCATCCTCTCTTCTGTTTCGCTCAGGCCACAGCACCTCATCCACATCACAAGCAATGTTTTCCCTGGCCAAGCAGCGGGGGAAATATTGCCTAGCATGGCGAATCCAGCCATGAAAAGCATCAACTGCTATATCTCCACATGTGTCTTCCATATCTTGGAGAAGAGGTATATGCATTTGTGGATTTTGGTCATACACTTTCCATCTCCAGGCAGAAAAAAAATTCCAAAACAGAAGAGCTGACCTGTTGCCCTTTTATGCTTAAGCTCTGATTGCTAATTGTAAAACTGTGTGACAGGTGTTTGCCCATGTGATGAGTCAGTGTGCATATTTGAATGGCAGTGTTCCTTGTGAAAACAAGAGATTTTCTTCATGAAAATTGTGCCAAATGCAGAGAATTGTGTGTAGTGTTTTGAAAAAAGTGTGTTTTAGAACTGCAATTTGAGTGTAAAGCAGGAATTGTGCTTGTAGTTTAGCAGAATTGGTTCAGGGGGTTGGTGCATGAGTTACATGTTGTGGTCATTGTGTCTCAAGTACCTGTATTTGTGTGTAAACAATCGAGAAAAACTGTAAAAATAGCATTCAGTGTTGCAAATAAAAGTCTCTGGGTACTCACCCAGTGATATTCTATTGCTGAAATGGCTATCATTTCCCAAAGACAATTTTCAGGCTCTGGTTGGGAGGTTAATTGTACCTGATCCATCTGAAAATGTAAGATGGATGTGATTGGTTGAATTCTGATTCACATCTTACAGTAGTTCTATAACACATAACACACATTTGAGAGACTGTAATATCATTGGAGATAGTGAAATGAACTGTACTGTGTTTTTGAAAGAGATTATATCTTGTACAGCCTCTAGATTATCCTGTCCATTTGGATTAATGTAATGCACTGTATGCATTTTAATGATGTGGTCACACACATGTAAATATGCTAAAGGAACCGTACAAATCTATGAGTCCTGTTCTCAAGTGGTCCTCAGCCAACCCTACCCTGTCTCCTAGAAATTACATTCATATACTACTAATTTATTTTTTCAGTTATATTTTGAACAGCAAGGTAATTGAAAAGATTATGTTCCCTGGCAACCAAAGTGCTACCTTTACATGCTGCGCACAAATGATCAAGGTTACACGTAGATATTGTATGCAAGAGCAGTTTTACACAAGAGCAGGTAAACAAATGAAAGTGTAGTTGTCAGTGAACATTTTGCTGATATGTTCGGTATTGACATTTTGTTAATTGGCATACACATTAACAAAGTTTCCTCGTAATGTTTATAGAAAACGGTGTTATGTTAGTTTCAAAACATATTTTCTAGGAGACAGGGTTGCCTCATCACACCAAAACATGTCTCAGTGTGAATATGAGTACAATGTTTGACATTTACAGTATTTGCAATGGTGGAAGAAGTGCAAATGAGTGAAACTAGCAATACCACAGTATAGAAATACAATACTAGTATTATCATCAAAATATACTGAAAGTATGTATTATGTAGAATGGCCCATTTCAGAATAATGTATATTATATTATTGTTTTATAAATATTGATACATTAATGTTTACACCACTTTAATGTTGCAGCTGTTAAAGGTGGAGCTAATTTTTTAAACAGTAAACTTTATATACTGGTGGGTAGCTTGTGAAAATCTAATCTTATCCTAACCTATAATAAATAATGTATTGTATTGTATTTTGAATCTGAATTTGAAAATGTTTTGAAATAAATGTAATGGAGTAAAAAGTACAATATTTGCTTAATGCTTATATTTGAGTAGAAGTATACAGTAACAGAAAATGGAAATACTCTAACAAGTACCTTAAAAATTGAACTTGAGTAAATGTCCTTTCCACCACTTTGTATTTGGCTCATGTAATATTAAACTGTGGTTTTCAATATGATTTTACCTTAGGGTGAACTGTAGTGAGACAAAAAGGTTTACCTAATAAAGGTCTGAAAGTTGTAGTTTTTGTAGCCCACTATAAAATAGTTTTTCCATTTTAATTTAATATAAAGGTCTCCTCTACTTCCATGGCAGCCTTGGTCTTTAAAACCTGTCCCCCCCCCCCCCACAGTGAAGAACATCCTCACGGGTTTCTACTGTAGGTAACATTTGACACTTAACCAGCTCTAAAATACAGTAATATTCACTGCAGATTGAAAATATTTAGACATGCAGTGTCTGAAGTTGGACCCCCCTGCCAAATCTGCCTAAATATCTTCACTAAATCACCTCATAACCATCCGTAGTAATCGCCTCCTAACCTGTCAGCGCGGGATTTTAATTCATCACATTAATATGCCAAAAGAGAATGAATCTCAATGACGTTATTTCATAGATGGCTTATCTTTGCAGAATAAAAATGAAAATGAAAAATGAAGTCGTCAGTGTAGCACTGAATTTATTCCTTCAGAAACTGCTGAACTGAAGTGACTACTGATTAACAACCCGGGTTGAGAAAGAAACAAAGATGGTTAATGTTTAGACAGACTAATGTGTCTAATATTATGTCTAATATAGTTCTTGTCTTCTGGACTGGTGCAGGTGTATTTTGGGCTACTTGTAAAGTAAAGGACTTGTAGTTTTATTGTTACCATTGAGGACATCATGACAAGTCATGTTCTCATATTGTGTCTGGAAATATGGAGATGTTACTGACGTTTATATTCTACAATTGCACACACGTTACACATGTTTTTTATACTAAAGATCTTAAAATATGAGTGTTTTTATACAAAAAGAAACTTTAGTTTAAAAACAATAACTGGATGTTATGGATGTATTAGGATAGGTATTGTATCGTGCTGTGTTTCTGTGTCAAGTCCAAAAACTCTATTAATTGTATTGTTAATTATCCTATTGTTGTATTATCCATATTTTGCAGCTTTGGTCACAGAGGTTTAAGGTAAATATAGTAATCTGCAGATCTTTCTTAAATAATAAGACTAGATACTTTTGAATTTGTCTTTGTGTAATTAAAAAAAAAAACATAAGCTTGTGTTTGCATTTACAGTAACAGACTACTTTTGAGTTTTGGTTTCAGGGAAAAGAAGCCACTTTTGAAGTCCTTAAAAAAACTTATTAAAATACACAACAAAATGCAACTTTATGATTGCTTGGTTTGTTCAAGTCCCTTTTACATAAGTAGTCTTATAAATTCTGCAGGAGTTCTCGTTAAGCCAGTTTGATCAGGGTATTAAGCCTTAGCATTGTCTGACAAGATAGCTCCTGCATTGTTTTCCGTTAAAAAATTGCATGTCAGTGGAATTAAATGCACAAACAGTTAAATGGTTTAAGTAACCGGATGAGCAATTTGATCCTCTTATGTCTTTAGGGACCCTAACTCTGTCAGTAAAGCACAGATCTCATTGTTGCAGACTGTAAAGTGCCGTCCTGCCGGCTTTCTCTGTTATTGCGTGCACGCCAAGCTGCATGTGTGCATGCGTGCGATGCTGCGGGCCCTGTCCTTGGATTAGAGATGGTGGTGGTACTGGTAATGGTTTGGATGGGATCATATCTGGGTGGATGAAAGGAGGATTGGAGGGATGGATGGATAGATGGAAGGGAGGGGCAGGTTACCCCAGGGACTCATCAGAAGAAGACAGAATGAGGGAAACAAGAAGAAGAAGAAAAAAAGGAGGACATTGCCTATTCTCAGTTTTTTCTCTCCAAGGCCTGTGTGACAGCAGCTGAGGCCTGCTTACTGTTGCTGCCTTTTAGCTGAGTGGATATTTGAACCCTGAGCAACCCTCTCCCTCTGCTCCTCTCTCTTCCTCCCTCCTGTGTTTACTCCTCCTTGCTCCATCATTCTGTTTCTTCAATTCTATTAAGTTGATTTACATTATTCAGACAAACTCATTAATCACATTTTCCCCTGGATGATATCTGCTTGTCAATCTGAACCCTGGCGAGGGTAAGGGGAAGGAAATGAAAAAAAGAATGACTGAGGTAGAGAAAAATAAGGTAGACAGATGGATTATGTTCTGCTGAAGGGTCGCTTGGACTAAACAGCCAAACCAGCCCAGTTCACTGTGATTACCCTCATCTTTACAGATATTTTGTCTGCATGAGGAGAGCCAGACTTGTGTTTATCTCAAGAGCCAGATGGACACGAGAGAGATAGAGGAACACAGAGAGAAGAAGCAAAGGTAAAGCCAGAGATGGGGGCAGGAATGGGAATAGTGAAAGAAACTGAAAACAGAGAGAGAGAGAGAATGAGAGAGACAGAGAGAGAGAGAGAGAGAGAGAGAGAGAGAGAGAGAGAGAGAGAGAGAGAGAGAGAGAGAGAGAGAGAGAGAGAGCGTGTCGGGGGAGGCTCCAGCCACAGTCTTTTCAGTCGATGATGATGAATTACTTTGACAGAGACAATTAAGATGAAATGTTAATGCAAGTGTGCCAAAGGATGCAGTCACAGCCAGACTAAGTCTTCCAATGGGGAAATGAGATGGTTAGTTAGAGATCACACACACACACACACACACACACACACACACACACACACACACACACACACACACACACACACACACACACACACACACAGGAAGATGCATTCAAATGCACACATGCTTGCCCTGATATACTGTCATGCAACAAATCACTGAGGACATGGAAGTTACATTTGCTGGCTGTTAGCTCACGTATACATCGCCGCAGTGAGGGATGAAATGTATGAAATGCCACTGCTCTCCTGACCTTTATACACAAAGTAGGAGTGTGCCTGTCTGAACAGTGCTTGCTTCTCGAGCTAAGAAGAGATATTCACACAGTGTACCAGAGGCTGTGTGGGCTGTTGGGCTTGCCTTCAAATGCATGTTTTCAAATCTCTGGATGTCACAAAACAATTGAAAACTCTTAGGCACTAACATCTTTTGTGTACTCTGTTTCCTTTCATTATCTCTTTCTAACGATGGTAGTTTCGCAATAGCCCAGTGTCAGAAATAATAGCTACATGGTGTCCCATGCCTGTTGCATCTTCTCAACCAATGAAGACTGGAGAGGGTGTATTTTCCCACTCCTATTTGTTAGCCATGGTGGAATAGCTCTTTGGATGGCAATGGCTGTTTGGTCAGTTGGTCAGACTGAAATATCTCAACAATTACTGGATGGATTTTCACTACATTTTGTACAAACGTGTATGTTCCCTGGAGGAATATTCAAAAATGATTTTGAAGATCCTCAGACTTTTTTATGTAACTCCACCATGAGCTGGACATTTGTAGTTTTGAGTTAGTTGTCTCATAAACTGTGATGGATTGCCATGAAATTTGGTGCAGATATTCAACAAAACAAGCAATCGTCAATCATCTATAAAAGAATGTACTGTACTGCAAAATGAAGGTGTACAGACCTGCTGCTGTGGTCATGTATCAATGTCTTCTGGCTCTAAATCATTTAGGTTTAAGAAAGAGTTCTTTTGTCCAAATACCAAAGTGTTTGAGACAGAAAATGGGCCTCCCTCCACGTAATTCATCAAACTCTCCTAAAAAGTGGACTGACATGATAAACAGTTGTGATAGATGTGTCTGCTTAACCAAAAAAGGCAACTTTCATTTCTGTTTTTTTCTCTCTCTTAAGTCTGCTCCTTCTCTAGCACACTTCAGTAACCATTCCCTAACTTTTCTTTAAACTCCCTCTTCAGATCTTTCCACCGTAAGGCTTGCTCACTGTCCCCAGGGTAAGAACCAAACATGCAGAAGCAGCTTTTAGTTTCTATGCACCACAGATCTGGTATAAACTTTCTGAACACTTGCCACAACCCTGTGGTTCATTAAATCAAGGCTTAAAACTTTGCCATTGCTTTCCCTGAGGTCATTTAGATATAGTCATTCCTACTGCTTCTAAAGTCTTTCAAATATACAGTTTTTGTTTTTGTTTTTATTTTTATGATTGTTAATGTTCTGTTTATTTGCTTGTGTTTATGGCTTTGTGTCTGAATTGTGTTATATAAATAAATTGCCTTGCCTTTCATGAACTGTGAGAGCATATAATGAAGAGAAGCAGGTTTAAATCGTTTTTATACCTGATGTACTGTACTTTTGTTGTCTGGCAGCCAGTCAGCCAGACAGAACAGGACAGACAAAGAGGAAGACAAAGAGGCAGGTAGAAAGGGAAATAGCTAGATTTTTTTCAGGGTTTTGATTGAAAGGAAGCAGAAATCTTGGCATTAGCTTAACATCATGGTGAGTGGGCTTGACAGGCTTCAGTTTCCCTCTGTGTTTCCGCTGTGTAAAGCCTGGGAGCTGCAGGTATACGCACACGCCCACCATCTGACCGGCTGACTGTAACACAGCACCTGCAAGGGCAAGAACATACAGCCACATGCTGGATTGCGCAACAACCATCACTGCAGTCTCTTTTCTTCACACTCCATCCTTCGTTATCACTCAGACTGAGAACAATAGGTCAGGGCTGAGGCTCTTGCCACCTTCCGTCTGGCTCCCTTCGCTTTTTATTTTCCCTCCTCTGTCCTTATGCTGATAGGAAGTAGTAAATGCAGATCTTTAGATGTTGCCTGAGTGGGGTAACGGAAGAGATTAGAGGGTTACAAGGTTAAAGATGAAAGCCAGAGGAACTGAGGTTTTTAGCAGAAGCCTTGCGTGTGTCATTTATTCTTATAAACTCTTTGTCTGCTGGCAAGTGGCTGAAATAAAAAGTTTTTCCAAAAACAAAAAGTAATCAGGATTTGTAAGTGTGAAATGGGAGGCTGTTAAAGCTTTTATCACTTGAGAGGAACAACACTTAGTGAGTTATGGTGTGAAAAAGAGAATATAGATAAGAAAGAATAATTGTATCCTCCACCTTCCAGATTGCAAGTTTTCAGCAACTGCAGGTGTTATTACAAACGGTAAACATGTTTTCCTGCCAGTTCACAGCTCATTTGCACTCTGGAAATTATACTAATTCCAATGTTCCATTTTCTTTGTTTAACTATTTTGAATGGATTATGATGTATCTGTTGTTTCAGCGTTGTTGGGTAACATCATTACATTGTGTCACAGAATTTAACCTGGTTTTAACATGATAGCAGTTGATTTGAACGTAAATATATGGTTAAAAAGGTTTATCCAATGACTGTAGAATTCCCAAAACCTATTCAATTGAGCAAGTATTTCTTGAATTGAAGTTGTAGTACAACATTTCCAAAACATTGGAGCTTGCAGTAGTCTTGTTTTCCAGAGACAGCTAAAGTTTTAGTTTTCCATCTTTTAATTTCTTTGTCCTCTCAGGAGAAGAAGAAAGCAGTAAGCATTAAATACTCCAAACAGAGCCCTTTTATTTGTTGCCTCTTCCTTGAAAGCTAACCTGGCCTGGCCTGGTCCAGCTCAGCTTAGACCCCCATGAGGGAAATTTACAGCCATGATGAATAGCCCTAGCCACTGAATTAATGCAACATTTCCATTAGAAAAATTGCATGACACAGCTGATATAAGAAGTTAGCGATCACAAAGACGCTGTGACACAGCATGGAAAATTACTTATCGGAGAACCGTCATCTGTGCTTTGCTGAAATTTGTGACGGGAGGCAGAGATTGCAATATATAGGCCTACATTTTCCTGTGGAAGGGCAGAGTTGAGCGAGTGAGATGCTGAGAAGGATCTTGTAGCTTGTAAAAGTCTCATCTGACACTTGAAATACATTCCAACACAAATGCCAGTTAGGTTCTACACACAATATTCTGAAACTTATGATATCAAAATGAGGTGATTTGGATGTAATTTCATACTGTTCTCCACCAGTTAGTACGTGATTTTGAACGCTCTTCTCACTGAAACCGTACACTGTAATTACAGCATAATTGCTGTGCATATGAGAAACGTGAGTCTCAAACAGCTGTTAAACAAACACAAGGTCAGGTTCCCTTTGTTGTCTTATCTCCATCTTTCCTAATTTTATTTTCTCTTATAAAACCTCTCTTTGTGTCAAAGAGAGGTCAAAGCCAACTTTCCTCTGTTTCAAAAGACCGCCCTTAAGAAAACAGCAAGTATTTTTAGTTGTCACACACTGTTACATTTACAATTAGCATGTGTACTTTTCGCTCATGCTACCCAACAAGCCAAGAGTTTAAAGTGCTATGGGCACTAGCATTACCATGACATCACTTACATTAGGCAACAACAGTACGTACAGCAAGAGAATTGTAGTTCTTTTCCCTATGCTGATCTCATAATATTTTTTACTCAATTCACTTTTATCCCGAGGCTGTCTTTTACACTCCTGCATAAATGAACTGGTGGTTCTGCAGAGCTGCTTGTCTGTATTGATTTTGTGTTCTCATTATAAAGAATGCACCTCTCTTGTGGCACCAGTATTCATACAGCTCATTACATAAACCTGGCATTCGATGTTTCTTTACTTATGCTTCAGTGCCAGTCATGCAAATGACTTCTTTGACATTAGAAAACATCACGTTCTATTTATAACTTGTTGTTGCATTGTAACTTGTTGGCAAATGAGCTCATACGCGACCCAAAGTGCTGTATGCACAGCAGCCATAAACACATCTTGAGTTAACTGAGGTTAACTAATAATCCAGCCCCACGTACGTACACACCTAAAGGGATTTAGTTTCCAGGCTCATAGTTAATTGTTAATGGATAATTAGCCTACACTACTAAGTAGGCTTTGTAGGTAATGCGTTCAACATCTTGCATATAGATTTTATGGCATGGTCATAAATTGTTTTATTTTTAATAGATGAACTGACTTTTTGGATAATAACAGTTAGGGAAATACATTTTGCTGGAGTTTACTTTAGGATCTAAGACAGGGTACAAGGAAGGATTTAAATGTAACTATTTTCCATTAAAAATTACCTCAGGCTATCACTAAGTGGGGGTTTGATTGTAGCTAGTTCTTTTCATGTTGTCATGTTGCCATGAGAAGTGTCTTACAGCTAGCTAGCAACAGACATGCTAGTCAACAGCAGTGTGGGTGTAGTGACACAACTAGTCTAATTGCACTGATTGGCTTGGCTCTAATTAAGTTTAGAGACAGAGACATTGGTTTCCTGAGGGATTACATGCTTATATCACTTCTGTTATGTGTCTTTGAAACCATCTTCTTTCTTTTAAATCTCTTCGTCCATCAACTTACTTCTGTTTCTTCCTTCCTCTCATCTCTCGCCATCTTTCCTAATGCAGTGTTATTTATTGGCAGTTAAACCAGCCTTTAAAAGTATCTCCCATGTTGATCACTGTGCTTCTTGTGCTGTGTTACTTCATCTTGTGACATAATGGTAATGGAAATGACAATTACCACTCTGCGGCAGATTAACAACATTTACTTGCAGTAGGCTATGCAACATTGTGTACTACATTTTCTTTTCATACATTTTGTTTTGCACAGTGGCGGGTCTCAATGTTCTGCCCGCTAGAGCATTGTCATCTTGTTCATTAGTTTAGAGCTGGATGCAAGCTACATCACTACTACAATATGGTCCGTTGAGATAACAACATTCATTCCGTACATTGGCAATACAACAGCTGTTTGTGGTACAATGTGTTGTCAGTCAGTGACTGTGGCCGTGTGCAGCAGCAGCAGTAGGATTGAATGTCCTGGTTTATCGGAGATGATTCATAATGCTATTGGATATGATGCACTAACAGAAAACAAGATACTCTGTTATCAGTATCAGAATATCAAGGGCCACCACAGAACATAATTGTGTTTAGTTTATTTCATCCTCCATTATAAATATATATATTTCCTGTCATAGAGGGAAATGGAGAGAAACGGAGTCTGTGGGATGAGGTTTTATTCCATTCTGAAGATGTATGTAGTGTTTAATTGCAGGGAGGGCATGGGAACTGAGAGAAGGAGGGAAAGGAAGAGAAGAGAAAATGTGATGTACAGAAAAGTGAATAAGGAACAGAGACAGACAATAAGACAATAAGAGAGAGAGAGAGAGAGAGAGAGAGAGAGAGAGAGAGAGAGAGAGAGAGAGACACTAAGAAAGTGTGTGCTCGTGGTGCGCTCTGCTCTCCCCTCACCCGTGGTCAGCACATTACCTTAATAGAGATTAGTATCATGCTCAGTCAGATCTGATAGGCCGTTGCTGTGGAACGGAAGGCCAGCTAGCCAGTTATCAGCTAGGACACAGACTCAATCACTTAGCATAATGGAACCTGCATCAAATAAACTGGGATCTCAAAAAGCAAATGCCATTAACAGAGCTGAAATTATTTTCTGTGATGGTGAAACAGCAAATGAAATCATGCTACATTTGCAGGTTTTATGACTGAAACAGATGCCCATGGTATTTTGTGTTATCGAGCAGCATTATTCACGAGGTAACATGGCATTTTTATGGCTTTTACTTCTTTCTTTGGTCACAAGGACGTATAACTGATATGTGTATGCTAATGTCTCCAGTAGGCTCCTTTCTGTTTGCAGCATTACATTACTAATCGTGCTGTTACTAAAAATGCATGATTGATGGATTTTTGAAAAGCGGCACAACGCTCTGCAAAGCTTGCTGAACAGCAGCAGAGTGAGGATTGCATTAGGTACACAATGAGGCACCGATAGAGATTGTATCACACCTTGTAAAACTCTGAAGCACACCTATTATGAAGACGCAGGAGGCTGTGAGATGTGAAAACTGCACCAGATGGATACAATGACAGAAAACCATCACACCTCTTATTCAGTCCCTGCAGGCCACTCGCTTATATCCTGTGTCTGCTTTTCCAGTTTAGGTGCATGGAGAGAAGAAATAACACAACAAAAACAGCTGCATAAGTTGAGTGTCAAAGCATATGCAAAGAAAAGTAGTGTGTATATATATATATATATATATATATATATATATATATATATATATATATATATATATATATACATAAATTATTGGAGGCATTTAGACTTTTTTGCTAGATGTCTTGACATTTCTGCCACTGAGTTGAATTGCTATACAAGGTTAAATGCAGGTGCTATTTTATCATCAAAGTCTCTGCCTCTGTCCAAGAAGAGGTCATGTCAGTTACAGATACTGATTCATATGATTTTCATGCCTTCATATACATGCTGTATTTATTACAACTTTATGGCTACTTAGTCAAGGTTCAGCAACGATAGAAAATTCCATTTATTTCATCCAACTCTCCTTGAGCCTGTTATATCCATAGTAAAAACGACTTAGTGAGCTGCAGTTGAATATTGACTTTGAGACTTTTCTCATTTGCAGTCCAGGTCTGTCGAGGAAAAGGGTTTGTAACTATTAGTAACTCTTGAGCCAGCCAGCTATTGTTTTATTGATTGCGCATCCTCTTTTATTTGTGGGAATACTACCCCAGGAACAGTGTCCCTGAGCTACTTCTCCCATACTGCTCTAGCAATCTAATGTCTGCTATGACTCAAAGTACTACTTATGCATGAATTGCTGCAAGTCTATCAAGCTTTCCCCTCCTCCCGTCAGCGAGACAGTTTTTTCTTCCCTTCTCGAAATTACACAAAAAATCATTTTAGGGCTCATGCATTTTGGATTTGGAAATACTTAACCAGAGACCCACAGGAGCAGATTTCTCTGTTATGCTTCTCCCAGCTGATGGCTTAGCTGATGTTTACTGAGGACGAGAGCCTGAGGAGAATGTGCTTAACCCCTTGAAGTCTTATCTGCCGCTAAATTTAGTTCCTCCTGTATTGGACACACATTTCTAACCATATTGTTACCTGTTTACAACCCCAGACAGCCTAATTTAAAGCATTACTTGACTCACCAACCTTACAGGCTGGGAGTCCCAGGTTTGTATCATGACTAAGCATAGCATGACATGGCACAGCATAGCCTGAAGGCACCCCACAGTCGGCCTTCATAAAGTGAATTTCCAAGTAAAATGTGCATTATGCCGTGTGACAGTTTCAACATCCCCATCACTGCTCCACAGGGTGCTGAGCTTTATTCATTCCACCAGCTCTCTCTGTGGAGTTAATGTGGCATTTAGCTCAGTGACATTCTGCCTTCTTTTTTTTACTGCTATTTTGTCTCTGCTGCACCTCAGGAGAAACAGTGAGTCTCAGTTTGTATCCTCCAGCTCCTTCTGCTCCATTGACCAGGGTCAAACTCTAGATGAAAGAACTTTACGCAAAATGACCAGCTCCTCTATGGATTGACAAAGGTGTGGCCTTATGTTACAAGGTAAATAAAGAGAAAAGGGATAGACAGGGTGATGATGTCAAACAATGAGAAAGGCAGACGGAGTACTGTAGCATCAGACCAAAGAGATAATTGGATGAAAAGAGAGAAGGCCATGTGTTACCAAGCATGTCCTTATCAGCAGCAATTTTCTCTTAGCCCACACAGCTTTGTATCAACTGCATCCAGATTGATTAAATTTCCCCGCTTGTAGTATGGCGAGCGATGATTGACAGGCCTGGAAAAGGTTCTGATATTTAAATGTAACCTTGTTCCCTTTTTGGGGTCAATCTCTTAAGCACCAGTTGTGTGTGTGATGTGAGTTGGGCTTTGTGTTTGTTTGTGTGGTTGAATGTGTGTCACCGAGTGGGGGCTCGTTTTGATTCATTTTTTCACAGACAAATCAAAGATCACTTTTTCTTCTTTGTTGCAATTCTCGACGAGATTAAGAGAAGTGAAAAGACAATTAGGAGGATGAAGAGAGTGAAGAACCGGAGTAATGGCGGTGATACCATAACGGACATTTTCATGAAGTCTTAAAGAGGTAGTGAGGGAACATAGAGCACAAATGGCTTGACCTGATCCTGGCACCAGATGGAAAGTTAAAGGATCACCAAAGTGATTACAAATCATCCTGAGGGGAGCATGAATGTCTGTACCAAATTGTATGGCAATCCATTCAGCAGTTGTTAAAAACAACAATTTCAACTTTATTTTGGTTCTATTAGAAAGGTCAGGGTTAACCAAAGCCAGTAGGGTTCATCCTCTGGGGACCATATATCTCTATCTTGTTCAAAATAGTGGATCTACCGACTGACTGACCAACATTGCCTCTCCTAGAGCTACAGCGCTTGCATGACTAAAAAGAGCGGAAAAGAGAGGGTGAGACACCCACAGAGGCAAGCAGAATAGCTTTAAGAGACAGTTCCGTCTCGTATTCCGGAACATTCTGTAGGTATAACTGTATTACATTTTCACTTTATTCTTTGCTTCATGTGTTGAGTGCTTACTGGTCAGGTTTAAGGCTAATCTAACTCCATGTATATTTTTGTCTAGTGCTAAACCTTTTAGCTGTTAGAGTTTCTCCAGAGTTTTGGGAGTTCATCGCTGCTCCAGCAGCCTAACAAGTTTTTGACCTACTTTTAAAAACAATGTAGTGAGTCGTAGGTAGTTATCTCCTCTCATCTTTCTCCTTGGTTGATTTCTGCTGGTGGCACTGTTAGTGTGATGTCAGTTTACTTTGGATCATTCTCAGACAGAGAACACCCATGAACCTCTCCTCCTCTTCCCGTTTCTGCTTTGCTATCTTTTCCTTTCCATTCAGTTCCTTCCCCCATCTTTCCTGTCTTTTCTTTTCTTTTCATTTCCTTTCCTCTCCTTGTACATTTGACTTTTTATTCTCCGTATTTCTAAATATATGGTAATTTGCTACAAAGAGTGTCCTCAATACATCCAGAAAAAGGATATCCATTGCTTTGCGACAGATAATTGTTTTCAATGATTAAGAAGCACAGAGGCATGTCCAGGCCTAATGGCTTTTAGATCACAGAGGCAGAGTTATAAAGATAGCAGCTTATCTCTAGTCACTGAATCTCTTTGTTAGGTTGCTGTTCCTCTAAGTTGGCACTTTGCCTCTGTTCACTCGCTGTTCTTCTGTCCCTTGTTCCCTCTCGTCTTTTTGAGTCGTCTTTGGCCCGCTTCCAGAATCAATCCGTCACCTCTTTAAAGGGAGACGTTCTTGCATTTGGGCTTCTTTTCAATGAAGGGGTTACAGCTACAGGGTGCCTTATTCATGTCCATTTCATTGTCTTTTAATAATCAAACCATGATGGATTACCTCCATACAGATATTCATTTAAAAGCAACATCTAAGAGACGAAAGATGGGGGAAGAAAAGGAAAACTCTAGTATGCTTATTGATAGCTCAAGGACTGCTTGTGGGAGTGTGCATGTGAATGTGTGTCTGTATTTGTTTGCTTACATTGGATGCTAGTTTGGCTCTTGTTCTCAAAAAAGACAGGCGGGTTCCTCCCTCTTGCTCCCACTCCATTCCCTCCTCTTATCATGGCCCCCTGGGTTCAAGCAGACAGCTCCTCCTGTCTTTTCTCTCTGATTTATCAGGCCAGGGCTGACAAGTGTAAACACTTACCAGAGGATCCTCCCCATTTGGGAGCCTTAGGTGGTTGGATGTGTTCCATTTTTTATCCCATATGTGGATCAATGCATTATTCTTACCTGGCTGTCTTTCTAACTGTCTCTGCACTCTCTTCTTCTCTTTTACTTTTACACCTCACCCAAAACACTATTACCTCCAGCCTGCCTGTGGACAGGTGTTACTATAGTTAGTTTGAGCAATATGGTATTTATGTGGCTGAGTTGTAAAAGTGTACACTTTTAGTGTGGTCTGGTGTTGCGGGTGTTGTGTTCACACCCGTGTGTAAGGTCTGTTTATGCTCTGCAATGCTGTGAGATTGTCATACAGCAGAAACGTCTAATGTTGCTTGCATTCCCCTGCTGTTATTCATTCTGTAAAACACTTTGGCTGTTATTCAGTTCCAGCAATCATGAAAATGACCTGGACAAGCAACACATATGCTTACTGCTCTTCTCTCTCTCAAAATGCTTTTTACAAATTTCATTTATGTTTAATGGGTTGGTTTTGAGCTGTCTCTTACTGAGTTTTCTTGAGCATCCACCCAACACAATGCCGATGACTCGAATTGCTCACAGGATTACAAAAAATGAAGAAAAAAAACATCCAGAAACATGTTGTGAACTGTTCTTTTTGGAACTACTTTCTACCAAAGAAATAGTTGGTTTGACAGTGATGTCTGTGGATCATCACAAGTAACAGGGACAAATGTGTTTCCTCATAATTTTGTTCCACCAAGACATTTATTACTACACAAAATTCCTGAACCTATGCAAAACACAATCACTCTTTATGCTCTGCTTGTGTAGTCTTTAAGAAAGTTCCAATCTGGCCACAATTACAGACATGTAACAGCGCGTTGCCAGTAAGCTATCACTCTCTTTGGCATTCCTGTCATCTGCAAACCCTTCAGCGCCAATCTGCGGACGTTACCCTGACTGCCAAATATAAACACAAGCAGGCTGCACTCGTATCAAAGCTGTCAGACAGCATTTATAAGAAGCTACTAATACCTTCACGTTAAATACTTCCTCCAAACTATGATCAAAAACTCAAGTGCAAAAAGTCTAATTTATTTTATTCTCAATATGATCATGACATGCTCTGAAAACATCATGTTCACTAATGCACAATTTGATGATGTGAGACGCAACAAAGCATTGTCTGATGACAGAACAATGTCTGTCCTTAACCAAGTTCAACTATTCCATACAGCTGTGCTATGTAAAGCCACTTACTGTATATAGATAGCAGCTATTCAGAGTCAAATCAAGTCAAGTCATGTGGGTTTTATTGTCATTTCAACCATATACACTGTATATAGTGAGACGAAACAATGTTTCACCATGGATCAAGTGGTGTTACACGCTGAGCACGCTGTTATATTTAAAATATATAAAAACGACATTTGAGACAGGGTACATTTAGTGCAAACACATTATAGATTATACATAATGTGTAATTACTACCTGAAGTAGAGCATTTAAGACAGACAAGGGACAGGACAGACAACAAAAGACAGGGCATAAGTAGACTTGTAACAGAGCACTGATTGTTATAAGTTAGGTTCACCGTGAGGTGGAGATAGAATATATAGAATTTAGCAGCAGAAAAAAAGTGCCGGAGTGCATTTCAGTTCAGTGTGAAAAATGTGCATCAAGTTTTGTTGTTCAACAGTCTGACTGCTTGAGGGAAGAAGATCTTCCCCATCTTGGAGGTGCGGGCAGTTATACTACGGTACCTTCTACCTGATGGCAGTAAGGAGAAGCTGTATTTTGTATATAGACAAGTACAGACTGATGGACATGAAGCAGGTGGTACGGAACATGAACAAATATAAACAAAAAGAAGTCCTCCAAGTTGTTTGTAATTCAGTCAATTACCATTTGAAAAAAAAAATGTTATCTGATCTTATGATTAAGGTTTGGTTAGGTTAAGACAAAAAAAAAACTTGGTTAGGGTTAAAGAAAAAACAGCTGTCTCTTGTGTTAAAGTCTTTTTGTTGACGCATCCATCCACCCCGAGCACCTTCCTATGCGGTCTTTGTGGCTCTGTAACAACGTCACACTACTTCCTCCTTTCCGCCTGACATACAAAGCTGTTAGAGGGCTTTGTTACTTGAGCATAAACATGTGTTGTTTTTGGGGCATTTGCTTAAACAACTGATGCTGTCGCTTTTCTTGGAAGCATCAGTCTATCATCAACAGGTCTGCTCTGATGTAAATAAATTGCAGTCGCTCACTTCATCGCACACTCTGATGGCTTGCACAGTGGCGGCCATCAGGAAATGAAAGGCTGGGACCTTCTTAAGATGAACTTGTTGTGTGTGTGCGTGCGTGCGTGCGTGTGTGCATGTGTGCGTGCATGCATACGCGCGTGTGCGTGCGTTCGTGCGTGCGTGCATGCATGTGTGTGAATGTTTGTGTGTATGTGTATGTTGGGAAACTCTGCTCAACGTGGCTTGATTATGTGTGTCTGAAGCTGTGTATTTGTGTTCGTTCCACTCTTAACTAGACAAACTAAATGTCGGTAACATTTCCTTCCTTTTCCTCACCTGAAGTCCACAGTTGCTGACCTTGTTGCTCTAATAAATGTGTGTTATTTTGTGTATGTTTAAGCTCCCAGCACCCATAACTAACATGTTGATGCTACAGCAGTAATAACATAATTAGGCCTGAAAATGTGTTTATTGTTAAAGCTAATGCAGTTTTGGGCGATTGCCCCCATGGGCCTGCTCCGTCTGGGTAGAGAAATTGGCTAACTGTCTGTCTGTCTGTGTGTGTACTTAATTGATTGTCTGCTTTGAGTTGTATGGATTGTTCATTGCTAATATAGTTTGACTTTATGTGTGTTTTCTTCATGTTTTTTCTGGTCTTAGCTGTGCATTTGCTTCTTGCAAGGATACAAGGTGACTGAGGAGTATGTATGTGTGTGTGAGTGAGAGTGTGTGTGTGTGTATAGTTATTCATAAAATGGCGTGGGTATGTAGAGGGATTCTGGGGGGTCCTTGTGCTTTTATTACCTGCTGGTGGCCTCCTGCCAGCATCCAGCTTGATTAACTCTACCCTTTTTGCTGTGCACACCAACACACACACACACACACACACACACACACACACACACACACACACACACACACACACACACACACACACACAACCAGCTACTTTATCACTGAGAGTGTGCGGGAGGTGTAAGGGAATAGCAGCTAAGGTTTTCAAAAATGTTATCTATTAAAAGCCAGAGGAGGAGGCACAGGGCTCCACTGTTACTCTTTATGTCTTCTCTTTGGTTGCTTTTTATAAGGAGAGCTTTTACAAGAGAGGAAATCCACACACACTTCCACCTGCGCAAGTGTGGTGTGTGTGTGTGTGTGTGTGTGTGTGTGTGTTTGAACATACAGTCTGCAGTGCTGTACAAAAAGTAGCATTTTAGATCAGGATTCAACACACAAGGAAGCAATTTGCTTTTCCACAACAAGAGCCTAATTCAGTAAAGACTGACTCTGTCTCGCTCCCTCCTGTTACCCACGTGTGGCAGCTGGTAACAAAATGGCCACTGGAAGACTTAGGGGTTTCACTTAAGTAATTGTGTGCTCAATTTATTTTGTGTATTACAGGAGGCAGTGTGAGATGGTTTGGCTAAGAGTTTTTAGCGTTCTATTACACCACATTGATATAGATGGAGGATGTGCCTCGCCTGCAGCAGCATTCTCAGCAAGATAAATGTCTGGAGTAACAGTAATCCCTATGAGATTGATTTCAATGATACTACAGCATCTACATTTCACTATTATAGTTTTTGATGCTGACATAAACAAGTCCTGTCTTAAATATTCCCATTTTAGACTCTAGTACAGAGCCGGATCACATTTTTACGGATAGGTTTTCTGGCTCAGTGCAACCTCTCTCCGTCATTCACTGTGTTAGCTCCGTCAGGGCTAACCTCTATGCCTCATGCCACTTCCTGCTCATCAATCAGTCAATTACTAGAGGACTTCCGGGTCAAGGTTCAGGAGAAAAACACATTTCAGTCCTCCGCAGAGGTTTACTGTACTGCATAGAGAAAAGAAAAAGCCAATTGTTATTTCTAATATGTAGAAAGTTGGAATACACAGCGCAAGTGTTGCTCAGTCAACCTTCGCTGCATGATAAAGGTGAGGGTGAGGGGAAATCCATTTTAGTTTTTTTCTCTTCATAAAATATAAAGTGCGGTACAAAAAATAAAACAGTGTAAGAATAAGAGGAGTAGGCCAAGAAGTGAGGAAGGAGGGAGGAGAACAGAGCGGCTTGTGAGATTGAGGTCGTATCCAGGCTTTAGTATTGGTATTCTCCTCAGTGTTAAAGTGATTCTCCCAGTGAATAGTGTTTTCATTCCTCTCCTGAATGAGATTCACAGGAGCATGGAGAGAGAGAGAGAGAGAGAGAGAGAGAGAGAGAGAGAGAGAGAGAGAGAGAGAGAGAGAGAGAGAGAAGAGAGAGAGAGAGAGAGAGAGAGAGAGAGAGAGAGAGAGATGACAAAGAAAAGAGAAAGTAATTCCCCCTCTCTCTCCCTTTTCCTTCCTCCCCCCTGTTTGTTCCCCCCTCGGACATACAATAGCGAAAGAAAATACAATGTGGGATAAACAACTTTTATCAGACTAAAGCAAATGAAATTGACAATTTTATTCAATTCTTCATCCCCAAAAGCATCCCTTGCTCTATCTACCCTGCAACATCCCTGCAGCTTCAGCTGAGAAAAAAAGGGAAGAACGTGCTTTATGCAAATGAAATGCTTTATTCTTGATTAGATTACAGACGCAATAATTGTCTTGGATGATTTATGGGTGTAATTTGTTGCCACAAACTGCAGTAGAATAAACTCAGTTGCCATGGTTTGTGTAATGAAGACATTTGATCAACACAATTTAGGACATCTCCTATAAAATCCACTTCAGTTGGCTCATGTACATTACTTAAAAAATAGCTTGTTGAGGACATGTGTTTTATTTAATGTAAAGGTTAATAATCAAGAAAAAAACATCCAGGTTATTCTCTTCCAGGAAACGGGCAGTTGTTATTGCTTATTGAGTGAGAATAGAGAGTCAACATTTGGCGTTAAAGGTAGAGACCAAGTGCAGTAAGAAATGAGTTGAAGAGAAAAGAAAGGAAAGTACAAGCCTGCAGGTGGTTCTTAAACCAATGCTGTGGTAAATTGGAAAGTTTAATAGCCATACTGATGCGCCTACTGTATTTTGCCGCGGTAGTCATCGGCTTGTAGGAGTTAGGATGTGGGATTACTACCCTTGTAGGAGACTGACAAGTGGGAAATTAGGTACTTGCCACATCATCCAGCCCCATCTCCAGGTACTGCTGATACTATACAGCAGGCTAATCTCAACAAGAGCTCTCCCACTTCACTAAGACCCTGTCACACACAGGGAGAGAGAGGAAGAGAGATCTTCTCTGCCTGACTTCGATCTATGATGCATATTACCACCCTAATCCAATTAATTTTGTTTTGCTTGCAACGCAGCTCACTTGAGTCATCGAAAATGCACAAATAAATATATCTCTGACAGATTGCAACAGGCCGTGCAAAATGCACAAACAGCTAATTCAGGTGGACTTGAATTTGTTTGGCTAACTCCTTTCTTTTTCTGCCCCTCCTCGCTCCTCCTGGCTTCTGCGTTTCTTTGTTTCATACAAAGAAATGCAGAAACCGCAGAGGGAAAGTAATTGAGGAGGCAGGTGAGTCAGGTGAAAACAGATTTGTTTAACAAACTTAGTTTTTTTTCTGTCTTTTTTTCTTCATGCCTTCCCCCATCTTTTTTCCTTCATCCCTCTCTATCTCCTCCTTCTCCTCCGTGCAGGCTGAAGTAACTGTAGCAGAGGACCAGCAACAGCAGCAGCGGCAGCGGCAGCAGCACCAGCAGCAGCAGCAGCAGCAGTGTTGGTGCGATCATGAGGTCAGAGGCCTTGTTACTCTACTTCACGCTACTGCAAATAGCCGGGGCGGGCTTCCCCGAAGACAGCGAGCCTATTAGCATCTCACACGGCAACTGTAAGTATATCTTTCTTTCTTTCTTTTCTTCTTCTTGCACACTGTCCCTCCTCTCATTACAAGTCCTCCTTTGCTCTCTCCCTGCACTCTTTTTCCTCTCCTCTTTATATTCCTCTTCACAAATCCCCCTCATCGGTATCTCTCTCACTTGTTCTATCCTTTTGCTCCTTCACATCCCTCTCAACCCTTGCTTCCTCTGCAACCCCCACCTTCCCCTACACGGATGTATTTCGGAAGCATGGAGTGTAATTTGCCACCCAAGGATAGGCCCTCTACACACACTAAAATGAAGGACTTAAAGCAGCATTTGAAACGGAGCCCACCCCACATCAAAGGATAATCCGCTATTTTTCTGTTGGGCTTCTAATGCTGTGTGTGATAGTGTAAACGCTGTTGCAGGCTACAAATATACAGTCAGCCCTCTGTCCTGCCTTGTCCTACTCTCTCTTGGCCTAATGCTGTACTTAACACTGCTGGCCAGGAGAGCTGAGAGGGAAGCCAGCTAGCCTCACATAGACCTGCTCCTCGATCAGAATGGTTGTTCAAACCAAGCGCTTTCATCCAAAGCCACTAACAATAGAATGATTGCATGGTACAGTGCAGCACAGTTTTAGCCTGCAATGTATGGCCACAGGAGGAGCTCAGCCAGCAACTGTGGTGGCGTATTCTCATCCAGCTAAGACACATTTGACCTAAAACCCATGAGACATTTTGACAATGTTGTTATTACGATTACTGGTGATATAAATGTAACACACGCAGGGATTCATTTTCATCCTCTTCTTGCAGACACAAAACAGTACCCAGTGTTTGTAGGCCACAAACCTGGCAGGAACAACACGCAGCGGCACAAACTGGACATCCAGCTCATCATGATCATGAACAAGACGTTATACATCGCTGCCAGGTGGGTGAATATTGCTTATGATTCATTAAACTGGGCAAGTGTGGTTGCACCAGGATTATTGAATCCTCCATCATCCCCTCTCATATTACGGATGCTGATTAAAATTTCAGCTATGAATGATTCTCATCAATTGTTGGCAGTTTAGTATTGTCAACATGTGATCGTGTTTTAACGTACATACGTACACTATGTTGTTTTCTATTTTCCTTGCCGTCTGCCGAAACCCCTTTTACCTCATATGATGTCCCTTCAGACTTGTTGTACACACAGGCAGACGTACAAACTCACACAAACACACACGCACGCACGCACGCACGCACGCACACACACACACACACACACACACACACACACACACACACACACACACACACACACACACACACTCACACACACACATAGTAAATAGTGACATGACATGGCTTGCAATGGCTACAGCTGTATATACACACACACAAACACACACACACACACCATGGCACACACTCACGTACACAGAGTACTTGTACTTACTGTAAGATTTCACATTAAAGCCACTGATGAATTAAACACTAATCTCAAAGAAAAGACAACTTGATATAATCCACATTTAGGGTCTAAATGCACCATCTAGACAGCCTTAATGCATATTCTGTGTTGTCGAACAGTAATACAGGACTAATACAGAAGTTTTGACTCTTTATTTGTTGGCAGCATAGTTGCCCTCGCAAATCGATTCTGAAAAACTCTTTGTTTCTCAGTCTGGCTGTTTTTTTCCCTTGCCTGTCACCTGCCTTTATTGCTTTCTGTTTATCCGTCAATGTGTTTTTCCCCTGCACATCTTTAATTTTGTGTGACTCATCTTTCAGAGATAATATAGCTCAATTACACCATCTGGAGACATGGAGTAAACCGATATTGATTTTGTCTTCCCTCCTGTCATTATTATTTTAGAAATGTTCATGTTGTTTTACCTCATGGCAAAGTGACCGATCTGTAAAAACATTCATGTCCAAAGCATCAACAGGCAGGTTTTACCTTCAATGCAGTCTTGAATATGCAGTATAATGTTACAACCGCATTGAAACTGTCTTAATAAAATGGATTCTTATCTGTTTGTTCTGTGCTGTCCATGGCTAATTGACTGGCAGGCTTGATTGGATACTGTTAAAAGCCACAATAGGGGGCTTTCTTTGTTTTCCTCCCAAGCATGTCAAATTAAGTGGTGGAGGGAGGCTGCTGCTTTAAGTGGCAGAGCTTTTTAACATATCTGTGGTCATTAAGAGGAGGTGTGTGGAGAGTGGAAAAGGAAACTGTGTGTGTGTGTGTGTGTGTGTGTGTGTGTGTGTGTGTGTGTGTGTGTGTGTGTGTGTGTGTGTGTGTGTGTGTGTGTGACGCCAGAGAATTTGGTCTGCCTGTCTCCCACCTGCTCCACATGGGGTGTCAGGGGCCTGAGGCGTAGGGGAGGGAAATGAGACAGAGGGTTTATTGGAGGGGTGTGTTCATCAAAGTGTGTGTGTGTGTGTGTGTGTGTGTGTGTGTGTGTGTGTGTGTGTGTGTGTAATTGAGAGAGAGAGTGGGTGTGTGTTGCCCAGCTTAGTATGCCGACCAGTTGTCGCATGGATTTAAAAATTATTTCTTGAGTGTGATATGTGGCCGTATGTGTGCACATGGAGGTACTTTTGGGATGGCGAACATGTGTTGGTGTGCCTGTTGGTGTACAGCCTGTGATTGTGTCTGCAGTGAGTTGTGCATGTGTTTGTGTGTGCATGTGCGAGGTCACCTGCTGCGTCGGTCCCACACTTAAAGCAGACGGGAATTCTGACACATGGCCCAAAGTATGTGACCCCTGAATAACTGGAATGGCTGCCTCAGATTAGACCGAGTCGGATGACCGCCATTGATCCTGACACAGAGATTCAATAACATGGACACACAAATGACAGCCAGTGCACAAAAATCCATCATCACTAACAGGATATCAATAAAGTAAAAGTTGAATGACAAACTGTTTAAGGCAAACAGTGGAGACAATCACCACTTCAGAAATCAATGTGAAAACGAGCCAACAGTCAAACCACCAAGTCTCGAGCTACGAAACAACGAACAATGCTGCATGGAAAAAAAAAAGGCAACATCAATAGTTGCTTTTATGATGGTTGTCCAGTCAAATGACTTGTTTATTCTATGGCCAGCATCACACAGCTTTGCTATCATGCCTCTAGACCAGTGGGCCTTAGTTCTTGGTGCACAGCAGCTTGCAGATGGCTACTGGGAACGCAGTCCAAAGCTCAACACTGTTTCAGGCTGTTTTTTTGAATGGCTGCTCAGTGTATTAAATCCTTTTGGCTCCTGTTTTGGCACTGGCAATAAAATCACAAAATTCTTAAGCTGTGAGATGCATATAAACATAGCAACTGATGAAATTGTAAATAGACAAAAGTGGCTTAATCCATAGAGGGAAAGAGGCAAGTCTTTGGCAACGGAGGAACTCAGCAACAAGATGCAGTGATTGATAATTCATCCTCTGGTTTGAGCCTTGAATGAAATGTAGTGATTTGGTGGAACCAGATGCTCTTTTGCAGTCCTGTGTTCAACCATTATATGTGGGCAGTTATTGAAAAGATTGGCTTCAGTTGATGAGGTCATGGCTTTTCCAATATGTGTAAAATATCATTAGCCCTCTTAGACTCATATATTAGAAGTTGATTATGAATTCAGTACATGAATAGTTTAGTCCCTTAATATTCTGAATCTTATTGCATGACTCAGTTTCCATCAGGTGCATAATCCAGAGGAACAGTACTGCCTGATAAGATATCAGATAGCTTATTTTCATATGCAGGCTATCAAAAAGCCTTGTTTGTTCAGTTTTAAAAAGACAGGCAGTATAGTGTTGATTTCTTTCACTTCACATCAAATATATGCTCTTAGAAAGAGGGATGCATAACAAGTCCCTCTTTAAATCACTCGCTGTACAAATACAGTTGCACACAAATAGAAAAAAGTTATGAATCATAGCAAGAGGGGTTTGTTTGTGAAGGGATTGATGAACATGAGATTTGACCTTGTACCAAGTCATCTTATGTGCAGCTGCTGTTTCATACATTTTTATGGTAGCAATCAGCTGTACATTATTCATGATAAACGGAGACATGATGTATATTAAAGTATGGGTAATGAACATAAAAACTTCTTCATGTACAAGCTCAGTGCTTTATGTGTGTCCACTGTCGTGTGAGTTTAGCAGCAGAGTCACGTTCAGTAAAAGCAATAACTGTTCTTGATGCAGTGAGAGATGGACGCTGGAGGATCCCTATCCTAGCAGTCCATATTTCATGGTCCGGATACACTATGTACAGCATTCAGGGGAATTCATCACAGTGCAATGGGAGATTTATCATTCTGATCTCCGAAAAAATCTCTGTGTACGTGAGTGTGTGCCATGGTGTGTGCATGAATATATGGGGTGTGTGTGTACAGCTGTAGCCATTGCAAGCCATCTCATTTCACTAGTTATTGTGTGTGTGTGTGTGTGTGTGTGTGTTTTCCTGGACTTCTACCATTGTGTGAACTACTGTGAGTTTTAGACTTTTAGAGTGTGGACTTTTTTGCAAGAATTCCATCAACTGAAGAGGTCAAAACTCTAGCAACAAGGCAAGGGATTTTTCCCAATAATGGACATGGGTGACTTATTGAGTACATAAACAGGAAAGTCATCTCTGGAAAGATACCTAATCTAAGACGAATAGAGCATTTCAACATGTTTAAGTTAAGGTTACAATCAAGTTTTGGTTAAAGGTGTATGTATTTTAAGCCATCATTTCCATTATATAGCCTAACACTGTATTCACCAAAGTAATTACTGAGATCTGGGGACATGGCTGCATATAGGCTACATAAAGTTTGACCGGGCAAAAGTCGATTAGTCAGACAGGTTGTAAACAAGCCAACAGTTTTGTCAGATTATCTAAATCACTTTTTTGGAGGTAAACCTGAAGATGAGCGCACTCGAAATATCGGTAATACTCACCCATCACCGACGAAAACTGTGAGTGTGCACAACTATGACAAGTACGGTAGTTCAAAGGTGAATGAAGAAGTCGGTCTGTAGACTATGATGGATGTTTACAACAGATGGTTTGGTTAATAATCTTTCCTTTTTCCTTTTCTTTTCCAAATAGGTTTGGCTAACATGTTGTTTTAAAGCATGATTATCTGACTGCTGGTGTTTATCGTCTCATTTGACTTATTTTGCGCATTGTAACCTAGTTCCAAGATCTCAGCAATCTATGGTTCTACAATGTTATTGTTACGGATAGAAATGATGAAAACCCAGGTTGTGTGAAACTAGAATTTCCCTTTGAGAATGTGTGAGGACATGAGGAGGACAGACAAGCACAGAATGAGACAGACACACACATACATATTTGTGTGTGTGTGTGTGTGTGTGTGTGTGTGTGTGTGTGTGTGTGTGTGTGTGTGTGTGTGTGAGTGAGTGAGTGAATGTGTTACAGTATAGCCTGTCCTGCCTAGCGAGCATGCCCCAGGTCTCTCCACATGCAGAGCATAGTTGCCATTCCCTGCCCTCTGTCGGCTTTCACCATGGTAACACCAACCACACTCTCTTTACACCCCTCTATGAGGCTGGGAAGCATGGGAACCAGAATGTGTGTGTGTGTGTGTGTGTGTGTGTGTGTGTGTGTGTGTGTGTGTGTGTGTGTGTGTGTGTGTGTGTGTGTGTGTGTGAGTGAGGGAGGTGGGGGGGGGAGACAGAGGGGGAAGAGACAGCGACAGTGAGAGACAGAGGGAAAGATCAGTGTGAGAGTAGAGGAACCAAAAATCCAGATTAGCTTCTCTCACTTGAGTCCTCTGGAACAGCTGTGCCTCTGTGGCCACAGTTCTTCCCTGTTGGGTCTCTTTGGGACTCGCAGTGGAGGCCACTAGAGTCTCCATTATTGTAGCTCCACCAAATCCTGTTAAAACCCACTAATGACTGGGATTACACGGTTGCCTCCTCTCCTTCTCATCGCAGCACTGGCGACATCCAGCCACGTCAACACTCTGAAACAAAGCTTGCAACTCCAGTAATCATAATCACCTGAATTAAAAAGTTGGAACAAGTTTTGGTTCAAAACGTAACTCTGAAAATGTGTAAAATACTTGCTTTCTCCAAAGGTTTTGACATCCTTAGCAATTCATCCAGAAAAAACATACAGAGCCTGGCAATAGTAATTCATGGTCTCGTATTAGTGTGAAGTTATTGTAACAGCAGGATGTTACAGGTTGTTGTGGCTGACTTGTGCACTGACTTCTTTCTTTTATATCAACATTGTTATTATTGTTGTTGCTATTGCATTGATTACATATTCCTTATATCCTTGAGACTTGTTTTTATACAGCTGCAATGCTACAATTTTATTTAGTTTCAGCATTACTGGCTAGGTTTGGCTACTATCAGGTGCACATATAATACTATGTAGCCTAATTTTAATGCAGTGCAAAATACAGAGTAAAAGCTGTCAGGCAATAGACAATCTAGACTAATCTAAATATTGAAATATGTGGATTAGAAACATGCTTTTACCATATGTTAAAATGTCAGGAATATTGCTTAAGGGTATGTTCTGTTAGTTGGTGTGCACATAATTAATTAATTCACACAAATTAAGTTACTTAAAAGCACATATTACAAATTTAAGAGTATGGATTACTAATTCCCTATATATATTTTGAGATTACTAGATACACTTCAATCAATAAATGTAAAAACACCCACATATTTTATGCAGTTAGGGACTGTTATTTAATTAAGGGGCCACCAGAGGAGTTTTGGGACCTTTAGTCAAAATAGACCTGACTCTGTCTTCACCAGCATTAAATTGTGGATGACCCCTCCAAAATGATTGGGAAAAAAAGGGATGACCCTCCCCAACAACTTATTGTACTGGTTTGCGCTTGGCAAAGATATACCATTTCCCATGTATCCCATCTAAACCTCTGCATTCTCATCTGACGCATCCCACTCCTCTGTTATGGTGTGGTGGCCATTTCAGTAGATTTACTCTCTAACATTGTTTTGGAAACACAATAAGCATGGAAACTAAATGAACACTTCATGCATTACTGCATTACTTCAAATACTAAGCACTAATACTAGTATTCACATGAAATAAAACAATAAAACATTGAGACCATTCAGCAAAGCACACTGGGTGATTCAACACTGGTTGCTGTGGACTCGTCACTAGGCTTCCTCAGTCATTGTATATTTTAGCATAGGTAAGCTTGCCAAAGCTGAACATTATCCAAAACTCAATTTCTCAGATGAGCGTCAATTTGGGAGCTTGCATATTACCACGTCTTCCTTTTGAAATGCCTTGAAAAGGCTGTCGTTTGCACATTTTCACAAATAATCACCGGGACCGAAAGGATATACCTCCCGTCTCATGCCCTCCCGGCTGGTGCTGTCTGCGGCCCGAGTTTCGGCTTTTCAAAATAAAAGCTTGTGTCTGGTCAGCTATGTTTTCGTACGGTGTTTTGGATGTTTTTGAACTAAGCAGTATGGCAATCATGCTAATGAATAAAATTATTTTTTCAGCAGATGTCTTAGTTACAACACGATTGAGCTAGCAAAGCAGTTTTGTGTTTATATGTGCGAGCGGGATTTATTCAGTTTGGGTAATTCCACGGTCTCTAAAGCTACAGGTCTGGCTGACTAAACAGGGAGGGATCCATCTGCTAGAAATAGGGGCCGAGACTGAGAGAGCTACATGGAGCTACATGGATAAATATGCACCAAACAAGCCACTTTTGAAATTTTGCTCTACTCATGAATACAAAAGTTGGGTGACCCTTCCCCGTAGACTAAAAAAAATTGGATGACCCTCCCCTCAACACAGAATAAAAAGACATGACCCTCCCCTATATTCCTCTGGTGGTCCTTTCCATGAATACCGAATGGTCCCTTAGTATGCATGCCTGCCTAACTACACTAAGTGTGAAAGCTCAAAACATGCCCCTCACCCTACTGACCCAGCCACACAAAATCACACACATACACACTCACAAAGGGAGATGTGGAGAGAATATAGAAAACCATACTGAGAACTTCAACCTTCCAAAAGAACAACCTGCCTCAGCTTGGGGGTGAGTGAACTCTGGCTTGTTGTATTTCATGCCACCACATCACAGAGGGCCTCTCGGTGCCCTTAGTCCATTTAGGACCTCAATAACTCCCTTCACAGCCCAAAGGTGCCTGCTGGCTCCCCCGGTTCCCTCCCATTCACTTTGTGAGGAGGATTTGAACCAGTGAAAGCCAAAACAATGTACAATGGACCCTCCTCTACCACCCATGATCCAGTTATGAAGAGAGAGGAATATGGGTGACGAGGTTGATGAGAGAGAAAAGGGTGGGAGGTGGAGAGGAGGGTGGACGTGCAGGCATTTAGTTTGCGGAAAGAGGGGTGGTGGCAAAAGGTACGGGGTGCATGCTAATCATGTTCCTCTCTTTTCTGCTAAAGGAGTGCAAGATAGTTTGACAAAGGCCCAGCAGATGGACCAAGCTGGCTCGCCGTCACCCCAGAAGAAATGCGCTGTTATGAAAACGACATTCTTCCACACAAAGCCTCTGTGTTCTCATGGCTATGCATGGCTAAATGTCTGACGGAGACCCTCTTTGCCACTCAATCTCACCCTGTTGCCCGCGCTCTTGGTCTACTGTCTTGCCTTGATCATTCAGCTCTTTCTCTCTGTCTGTACCCATCCTTTTACAGTGAATCCATATTTGTGTCTAAGAGGATATTTGCATACCTTCCGCCCTACTCACACATTTTTGTCGCTGATTTTCGGGAAATACGAAGCCCTCGCCAAGTGATTCACATTGATGGCCAATGTTCTGTACTCATTGGTTGTCAAAGGCTTCTGTCATTTTGTTTTCCTCAGAATCTCACGTTGTTTCGATTTTTATAGCACAACCACAAAACAGTAGACCCTTCGGTTTGTGTAAAAGTACTGTGCTATCCTGAGAGTGTTTGATTCATAGTTGACGGTTGAGAGTGAGGAAATAATGGGAGAGAGAATGACATGCAGCTTTGGGTGGATTTCAGTAAGTGAAGTAGCTTGTAAACCAAGTAAAGGCCTGGTCAGTCACACCAGACAAATTCCTACTGTAAATTTGAGAACTCCAGAACTTGCCTGAAAAATCATTACATCTTTAAGTCTTCTTCAGTATCAAAGTAATCCGGTGATAGTTGTTTGAACATCTATGGGTACATTGTAAACTGCTAACAGCTAATTTAGCATTCTTTTAATTGTGCCATTTTGATAAGATATAAAGAAATGCAGGCTTTAAAAGCACACAGGGATGGCCACAGTGTCAGACTTCAAAAACCCCTTTATAACTTATGATGTAATTTTAATGGGTTCAAGACTACAGACATAAGCTCACTGATAATTCTTAATAATTTTGTTGGACCCAGTCTGAAACATCTGGTGTGGGTGGCTCAAGTATAACCGTGACATGTGACAGTTACTGAGGCAACAGTTTGAGGGAGTTAAAGATGAAAAGAATACTGTAAATGAACTGGAATTCACAACTATTTTTACTCACATACTTCAGAGAGTATGCCCAACTCATCTTGTCCCGCAGTTCATGAGTTATAACAAAACTTTATTCAAAGGAATTTACCTGATCTAAAATGTCTGGGTAAGTCCGCTTACATAGTAAACAAATTAAGTGGAAGAACACTCATACAACATTTTTGACTCTCATAAATAATATTACTAGTGAAATGTAAATGTAGAGTGATTCTACTCTAGGAAACAATAAACAATAGTACACCTATTTTCAAATTCACACTGAACTGCTCAGTGCAAATGGAAACAGGCTGTTGTATAATAGAATAAGGTTATATCATTACTCTTTGCCACAGTTTTGCCCTAACAGGGCGGCAGCTTTTACATAGGCCAGTTGTTTAGTCTGAACTGTTCTCAGCGGGCAAGAACTGTCTTAAAATGTGACCTCAGCTTTAGGCTGCTAGGTCAGTAGAATCCATTTTCAGGTCATAAAAAATATATATTTTCAAAAGCTAAAAAGATGAAATTTTGATATCTCTCATCACTAACTTGAAAGTGGGCTATACTTTGTAGGACAACACTAGGTTTCTGGTATATATAATTGGTATATATAATTATACTGTATATTTTATAACCCTGTTGGTGCTTCAACCTTCAAGATTTCAGAGTTTACCAGCAACTTTTTAAGACAAGAAACTAATTTCACTTTTTACATCATCGCCAGTATGTTGGTTATTCTTTGTCATGTCCTTTTTCCCTTGCAGAGCTGCATTATTCAATTAATCAATTAGTCACTAAGTTGATTGGCAGAACATTATTAGGCAACTACTTTAATAATTGATATATCGTTTCAGGTATTTTTTAGGCAAAAATGCCAAACAATTGTCTTGTAGCAGCTCCTCTAATGTGAGGATTGTAGATTGAACATCTTTGGGTTTCATCACTAGTTTTTTTTTACATCAAATAAACCAAATGATTAAACAATTAATCAAGAAAATGATTGGCAGTGGTTTCATTATCCAATAATAATTATTATTTATAGTTTGTGAATGCAAAGCTTTTTTGGTAAAACGATCATACCTCGTGACAACAATGTAACTTTGCCAGGAAATAAAGTCTATGAAATGTTGGCTCTGGTGGATCATATATTTCAAGCAGGTTTCAACTCTCCGCAAGTTGATTTTCATAGGTTATTAAATAAACACAACCACTGGCTGCCTGGAAGATAGTAAATCAATATTAAAACATCAGTTTTGCTTTGGAAAATGTTCCGCAATGATGTTAATTATAGTCAAATTGTAGTTAACAACATACAACCAGTGTAGTCCCTTGAAGACCCTGCCTTTGCTTTCTGTCCTCTCTTTTTTCACGGTGAAGTTATATAGATGACCAGAGGGGAGGAATATATGTTGTAATATTAGTTCAGGTGCATTGGTGAAAAGGGTGCATGTGTGTGTGTTTCTATGAGCATGTTCGGGTAAAAGGAGGGGGTTAAGGGGGGAGGTTCTCCTTGCACATGTGTGTGTTTAGAGAGCTGGTGTTGACACAGACACAGCCACTCCATTGTTCTTCTCCATCTCTAGTCAGGATGTTTGAGGGACGCCTCATCGCTTGGCTCACTCTAATCTCAGCTGGAACCAAAAACCCTGCGGCTGGAAGGCCTCGACCCTCGAAGATGCTGTCAGCACCACGACAAGAAAGGCACAAGACAAGGAGCATAGCTGGGAAGGTTACTGTCGAAAATTATGCAGCAGTCTTTTACAGATTACTCATGAGCTGTTTTAAAATTGAAGGCAGTGAAATAACCCACAGGATTACACTAAATCCGCCAAGTAAATCCTCTGATTTAATAGCTTTTGATTTAGTTTTGTCTTTTTTAATATAAAGTTTGAATTTTAATATAAATATATAAATTAAGTTCAATTAACAACTCAGTGAACCGGAGACATAGCTGAACATTATAGTGATATCATTTATCACCGTTATCACCCATCTTTTTTTTGTCTATTTCATTGTTTCTTTTTCTCTCTCTTAAATGTGATGGGGAGAATTCTTTTTTTTTTTATCTTTGACAAATTACAGTTGCCATTGTAATAATCAAATTTACTGCAGCCACATGATATGTATCTGTTACCCTGGTAGCAAGGTGAAAGAAACACTAAAACACAGAGGGACCATTCAGGAACCCTGGGAATTCAATCCAGCTCAATTAGCCAGAGTAGTGAAATTGTAGTGCTGCAAGAAACCCTTAATGAAAAACATTTTGCTGCACAGTTTGCGGTTTCAGCCTGAAACGCTCGGTTTATCAGCATCTGGCATATAGTGTACTGTACTTGAATCTATGAAGGACATGGCATGCGTCGCAGTGACCTAAAGATGGCTGAATATTACATGAAAATGATTTTAATTTCAATGGATTTCTTCAAATAAACTGCGCTTTAAATTACTCGTATTGACGTTGAAAGAAATCTGAATTCGGTGCTTTGTATTTAAAAATAAATATTCAACCTTTTAGCCATTTATGGATTAAGTTAGAATATTGTATTTGCCAAAGAATACTCAGAAATGCAATATTAAATTATTGGTCATTTACCTGTTGTAGGTTTCTGTATCATCTTAAAGTAAATATGGGAATTTGTAAAAAAAAAAAAAAAAAGAAAAGTATGATGTTTTATATTCTTTTATAACTGATCAATGGACTGTATACCACCCTGATGAAGGGAAGATAGCCGAAAACGTTTGTAAGGGGAATAACACATGATGTACTGTAGAAGAGTTGTGCGATGTGATATCATTTTGACAGACTTTAATTTCAGTCATGGAAAGAAGTGACAGAAAACATAGGAAATATTTCTCTGACAGAGATTTTGCCCGTGGCCTCACTGGAAATGTGTCCTCCACCACCTAGAAAGCAGTGCTGTTAATTTCAACTGCTCTCAAAGATTAATTTTTCAATTTAAGCGTTGTGGCTGATAATGTACAGTAGACTGCATTTTTATCCTTGAGGAGATGGCGGTGGCCCCCAGGAAAAGCGATATAAGTGGATTCATTTCAAGATGCCTGTTCCTCCAAAGACTTTATTAGATTTAGTTAATGAGAGAGCAAGGCAGGCTGACTGGCTGAGCGCAGGTTGGGGAGCTGGAACGTAATTAAGCTGTGAGTCTTGACGATGCCACTGTTACACACTTTGATTAAAAACACGTTCAACTGCTAATCTCCAACAAATTAAAGCAGCTACATCGTTTGGCATGGTCACCTTTGGTTCTCTCCTAAAATGTGGTAAATCCCTCTGTTTTTCTGTCTCTCTTCTGCTCACACCTTCTACCCCCCTCCCAACCGCACCCTCCCTCTTCCTGTCTGCACCCTAATTCTCCACGGTAAGTAGGTGTAGCTACACGTCTGTCTGAGATGTAGTTAACCCTTGTGGGTTTTATGCCTTCCATATGCCCTGCTGTGGCGTATATGGCAGGACTGTGTAATACAGAAGAAGTCTGTATATTTCCAGGCCAGCACACACAAGTCGTCTTGTCTGAGCTATAATGAGTGTTAGTATAGATTTCCTGTGGCTCAAACACTAGGCTTAATTGACCTGAACAGCTCTGAGTGACTTGGCACCTTCCGTCTCAACCTTCCCCTCCTCACTCACCCCCCTCAAGACCTTTCTCTGGGACAAAGAGGCTTTTGTTCCCGGGCCTGCGCCACAGCGCTCTAAACCTTTGTTGACTGTTTCTGTCTGACAGAGCAAATAGCTCTGGCCTCCTTTTGTTTATTGTCATTTTTTGAAGTTTGAACAAAGTTTATACAAAGCCCCTTTTCTGATGTTGTTTGCTGCCTGCAGGAGGAAAACAGAGGGAAGAAACGAAATGGGTTTATTGGTTGTTGAATTTTTGACTGTCTGTTGCTGTCTGACTCTTATCTTCTCATCTCTCTCTCTCTCTCTCTCTCTCTCGCTCTCTCTCTCTCTCTCCCTCCTTCTCCCAATCTCTTTCTCCCTCTGTCTCTCGCCCTCCCTCACTTGCTCGCAGGGATCACATATACATGGTGGACACAGACACTGCCAACAGTGACGAGATCTTATTCAGTAAGGTGAGTGAGACATCTGTCTCTTTGTGGACGTGTTGTTCTCAGCGTGCTGTGATTGACAACGTAACCCCTAATAACCTGGCTCTGAGTGCCACTGTGTGTTTGTGTGTGCACATGTTACTCATTGGTGTGAGTCTGCCGTGCTCGCCATGCTGACCCTGTTAAGCAGATTATCCAATCAATCAGCTAGTAAACTGCCTGCGTCATCCACGCTCATCAGTAGGACAGTGGAAGGTCTGATGGGTGTGTAACGGAAGCTGAGAGGCCAGCGGAGGAAGTGAGGGAGGAGGGGAAACAAGGGGGATGAAGGGACAAATGAGATGAATTGCAGAAGGGCAAGAAAGACAAGATGGATGCAGAAAGGAAGAAGATCCCATTGTATATTTCTGATTATTCAAAAAGCGCCTTATATTTACATAGGCCCTCGGCTGTAATAACCCACTCTCCATTTCATTCCAACCACTCCTCGCTGGCATCATTTGCCCTTAACATAATGCATGCAAACAGAATTCAAACAAGGCCATTCTTGTGTATACAACAACCCGCCATCCCTCCACCTCATCCACTTCAATGTCAAAGCCCAGTGAGTGGGTCTTAATGAGAGCAGGCTGCAGATGAAAGGCCGATGGGAGACGTGCAGATAGATTGATGACTGAGGGTCTTTAATCAGTGGCCGAGCTCCAAACATGCTGTGCTACAGTACACAGCGGTCTGAACCATCGGATCAGCGCTGACCCTCAGGCCACGGGGTGGGGGGTGGGGGGGCATTGACTGATAAGTGTGTGTGACAATGAAAGAGGCCATGAACGTTTGTGTGTTTGTAGTTGACTGGCAGGGATTGGCTAGCGCTGACCTGCAGGCCAAGGCAGTGTGTGTGTGTGTGTGTG